>NC_088854.1:46361289-46518789 GCF_963853765.1 Magallana gigas
TCTAATGTGTGGGGTTTACGTACATCATTGCAAGGACTGCTGCGCAGTGATGAAGAAGTATTATAGTGCGTAACAGAAGCTGAAATGTAGAAAGATCATACTTGCAAAAAGATGTCAAAAACTATTATGAAATAATTTTTAAAAAATAGAATATGTGACATTTACATATTTTTGCGAAAATCGTAGTTCTGTAATATTACTGCGAAGGTATTACATTAAACAGCGCCAAAAGATAGCATGGATTTGTTTTGTAAACGTAATCTTTTCTCATTTTGTGTAATTTATTATTAATTGCAAATTTTTACCACACCGTCGGTAATTTTTATTACATGTTTTTAATAACTGTTTTATTCTTTAAAAAATGTTTTTGTTGAGAGTTTAGTTATGCTAAGAATCCAAGACAAACTGCTAATTTTATACATTCTGCATTTAAATTCAGACAAAGTAAATTCTCGCGCATGTATTTAAATTATTACTTAGTGTTTACAGTGACTTATAGGTCCAATGGGCCGGGTGTTTGATATATGTAATTTTATACTACTTAGTTGTAAAAGATGTAACACATGTCACTATAATAAATAAATGATGATGATGATGATTAGTGAAGGTTGAATAACACACCTGGAAAAAATCACTCAAATTGGCAGTTAATTAATTGAATATAAAATTTACATACATGTATAACAATTAAAAAATGCAATTTGGGTGTAAAAAATAAATATCCAATAATTCAATTCAGTACGAAACAACAAAAGCCCGAGCGAAATTCAAACTTTCAAGAAGTCTCATTTCTAACAAAGCTTGTACAAGTAAACTTTCTTTAGAACCAAGCTGGACTAGCGTTTTTCAGTACTTTGATTTCTTTTAAAACTAGTTAGTTTAACATCTGGTGGCATATTTTTCTTTGAAGGCTTCCATGTTGTACTAACTATTTTTACGAAAATGGTGAATGTAAAGGTAAGTGATAATTAGTTCCACTCGTCACAGATTCCATTTTGTTGAATCGACTGAATATCTGTTAATGTTAGTATTTAAGTATCTACATATCTAAATAAATTGGGTGTGTGTGTGTGTGTGTGTGTGTGTGTGTGTGTGTGTGTGTATATATATATATATATATATATATATATAGATATATAGATATAGATATATAGATATATAGATATACATACACACATATATATATATATATATATATATATATATATATATATATATATATATATATATATATATATAGAAGGCACGTAGCATCGGGGGGGGGGGGGGGTGCCTGCCCCCCACCCCCCCCCCCCCCCCCATTTTTTCTCACAGCAAGTAATTTTTTAAAATTTACATATAAAAAATTTTCTCTAAGAATAATCATGGAGTTGCCCCCCCCCCCCCCAACTTTTTTAGAGTATGTAAAATATTGATTGATATGAAAATAAGAAAATTAGGATTGAAAAAGAAGTTATATATTACCCCCCCCCCCCCCCCCCCCCGATTAGGATTTTGAAGATTTTGGGAAAGTCTTATTTCCTTTCTTTTTTTCTTTTTTTTTTTGGCTTGTTAAGATTTTTTGGACGAGTCTGGCCCTCCCACTTTTAAAAACGATGCTACGTGCCTGTGTATATATATATATATATATATATATATATATATATATATATATATATATATATATATATATATATATATATATATATATATATATATAATCACATTCAGTTTATTTGGATTAATAGTAACCGCCATATTAATTGTCTGGTGTTTTATGTCCGAGTCGGATTGTAACATAAACTAGAATTGGCAGATTAAAAAAAAAAAAAATTGTTCTTTATATGTACTATGGTATGTAACAAAACTATGAATAAAATACACGTAACATGGTTAATATGTTTTATTGATTTAGTATGTCTGCCAGGATATTTTTCAAGGAACTGTTCTTCACGATGTGTATACCCTAGCTATGGTCAACACTGTCAGCATACGTGTGACTGTAACTTCACGGATTGTAACCATGTACATGGATGTCAAGGAGATCGGACGGAGAAAGAATCAACCGCAGGTTGGTACTTTATTACGATCGTTTGTTCAGAAAATAACTGATAACTCTAAACAATTAATACTTAGAGAAAAATGTTTTATTTGTGAGTATTGTAATATCTCAAATCAAAACCTACATATATAATCACATACGTTTTATGTTACCTGTGTATATATGTTATCTTATTTATAAACAAAAGTAAGATTGATACGGAAATATTTTATTCAATCCGCCATTAAAACGGGCACCATCCCACATTCAACAGCAGTAGTCTCTAAATTTGGTACAAAATATATTGTTATTGCATGCCATTTTACAGTATGAAGAGTTGCAGAAAGCTGCAAACAAAATTATTTTATTTTACTTTTTATGTCAACTCACAATTAATTCAGTTTATTAAAGCGAGATATTATTATTTCTCATAAATGACAATACCATCGATATTTTTCGCGTTCTGGTCAGTTCTGGTGTAACAACCTTAACTATGGCCTATCTAAAGATCATTTCAGCAACCGCCTCGTAAAAATTGAAAAAGGTAAGATATGCATGTGTCTTTGAGGCATTGATATAACATTTTTCCAAATGTTTTTTAAAACAGTAATGGTATTGTAACATTTATATTACAGGCTGTTTTCATAAATCTTTTTTGATATATGCACACTTTGATTTAAAGCAAATGTTTTCTTTTCGATGTTTTTAGAGTAAGTAGATTAATTTGCTTGTATATCAATATCAAGTGGAATTTCACTTTCCCACACGAGTATATAATGAATGAATATTTTTCTAGCATTAATTAACATTAAAAAAATGATGTCTAGCAACTTTCGGTTATGACGTTAAAAAGATTACTTGCGGTTTATCCCTCCGCGTGCTTCAAATAGTGCAAGTCAAATTAAGAGTACATACGACAGTTTTTTTTTCAATAAAAATATGATAAATTGTAGTCAATTAAGGAAAACAGTTACTTAATTGATAATCTTAATCCATCCTTTTGCATTTTCCTACAGCAGACAACCTTTGTTTACGTTTGAAAGCGACGTAGTGATACACAATGTAAGACAGAAAAATCTCACACTGCTGTCTCACACTGGACAAACCGATCTCACACCGGTAATAATGCGAGAAAAACAAATTCAATGGAGTCAGCTAGCAGAGGCCATTTCACTTGGACAAAGATACTCATGCCTTTTTCTTCTGTAAAGATCGCAGGATACCTGCACGCACATTTACGAAAAATTCCTAGCTAAGATTCTTCTTAAGAAAATTCCTAAGATAAAACATAAGAAAAATCTAGGTCCATCCTGAATCAAACTTAGTGGTGAAAACCAAAGCTGTATTAGGAATATCCTCAAAATGCTTAAATCATTATAATATAGAAATACATAACACTTTGGTTTCAAGTAGTTGTTGTATATGTGGAAAATAAAAAGACATGTTTAAGTCATTATAACGAAGATTCATGCGTTTTAAAAAAGCGAAATGAAGTATAATTTTTGATTTGATGCAAAAATTATTAACTGAAATACATACAATGTATATCGTATTTTACATGCTTTACATGCATTTGTTAATATTACATTGATTACATAACGATTCTTAAAAATATAGTCGCATTGGAGTCATGCGCGGATCTAGGGGGGGGGGGTGCTATGCTTGTCAAGATTTCTGATGATAAGTGTAGCCCCCCACCCTACGACTTTCAATTCGGACCCCCCCCCCTGGAAAAAGTTTCTGGATCCGCGCATGTGGAGCCTACAAGTTCTTAAATCAAGAGCCAACAAACACCTTTTCCCAAGCGCGGAAATTTTCATTCTTGATAATAATGAATGCCCAGGAAGATTTCTAAAACGGAAATTTTTAAATATTGAAATCAAATTTCTAAAGATTATCGGAAAAGGAAAATGTTAGACTTTGAAATCAAATTTCTAAACATTATCGAAAAAGGAAACGATCCTATTTTAAAAATACTCCGAAGTATCCATATCATTTGAATTAAAAAATCTAAGTTGGGGAGAAAATATTTTTTTCACAATTTCAAACGTATATCGTTTTAGGTGCAGCTAAACAATAAAGGAAGGAAGGGAGGGGTTTACACCTATATATATATATATCATTTCCCCCCATCAACCTCCAATTAATTTCGTTAACTCTTTTCGACAAACGCTAACTTTCTTATATTTTTTTCTACCAAATAATCAAATCGGTTCGTATTTCGTGGAGTGGTTATACTTCTAACATTCTCTACGAAATCGATTCAATAGCTCTGTTAGACCCTCATATCCCCCTCTAGATCTGCGCTCGAGTTAAAAAGTTTAAGTCGTTCTGATGTATTATTTTGATATAAAATAGAGTAACCGGTTATTTTTTTTAACTGACTAGAGTTATAGTAAAGAGACATGAGGCATTCTCATAACCATAAATGTCCATAAATGTACCTTCCTACATACACGTACAATGTATGTTGATGCCTAGGACCAGAATCACCCATGCGATATAAAATATCTACGTTTTGGTGTCATGTTGTAAATTTTGAATTTACTGGGCCTAAAATGTAAATAAAAAAAATTACAGCACGACAAATTCATTTCGTAAATTTTGTATTAATACAAGTTCAGTAAATTTGAAATTTACAACATGACATCGGGAAAAAAAGGAATTTCCTAAAGAATGAAATAATATTCTAAATTGTTTTTCATATTACATATTATTTGATATGTTTCAAATATATTTTTAAGTCTACCAAACATTTTCTTTTCGTAAAATTTGAGTACATCAAAAGTTACATATAAGAATATATTAAACATGAAAGGTGTCTGTTTCATTTTCCAACAGATTATTTAGTCAGTAACTATGCGTTTCAATTTTACATCTTAAAACTGCTTACGGATATCTATATGTAGGCTGACAAAATCTGAAGACCATTGTTTACGATTGTCATCGTCAACTCAATTTTCTATAAGCGTTTATTAAATCTAATATTTTTCTTAATTTATCCAAGTTCTTAGAATTCCCTGGATTGTATGTTTTACTGTCTGTACATATTTCAGAAGACAAAGAGTACATAGTACTGATCTTAACTTCTATATTGTAGTGGAATGTTCGGATTAAAAATTTTTTTAGTTATTTCCTTGTTTATCATAATCATAATTATGTAAATATTAAATCATATATAATAGAAGTAGATATATTACACGAAGCATGAAGTTCTGGGATTTCTTTCCGTTTTATGTTCTATGGAAAATGCGTAATATTTCGGTGCATTGGTTAATTATTGCTATCAATAACGTGTTATTTTGTCAAACTAAAGATTGTATCTCTGGAAAAGTTGAAAACAACCGGTAAGTATAACCTAACTTTTATTATAAACCTGATAAAGGATTAATTTATTTTTCGAAGCCTGGAGTTGTTGGTGTGGTGAATCTAGTAGATAGGTCTTATAAACCTTATTTACCTTTCTCTTGTCCTACATCTCTGTGGAGTGATGGTAGTTAGTTATACATGTATTTGCATTTTCTTCAGGGATATGAAAATCTTATATAGTTTATCCAACCACCGAAGGTAATAGAGAAAAAAGATATTGATAGGTAGATTTTTAGAAAAGTAAATTCTGGGCGAAATACATGTATCCATAATGGAAAATTATTAAAATTTCCAGAATTATTACCATATTCCGGAATTTTTAATGCACAACTTATAATGTCATATTTATGTAATTTACATTTGTACAACTTGTTGTAAAACGCTTTATACGGTCGAATATATCCGTGCTTTTCTCAGATATACACTTTCACAAGTTTACTAATGATTGATGCAAGGAGGAAAATATTATTTCCTGTTCGTATTCCAATCACAATTGGTGAATTAAAATCTGGTATTTGCAAACGAAGAAATGTCTAGAAAACGATTTTCCTTGTTTTTATTTTTAGAAGCTCTTAGATTAAAATAAAATGCGCCATCTTTCAATGCATTATATTTTTGGGATTTTTAATGTAATATTATGTCACACGGATAAGTGTACCATTGAAACAACTGAAACGTAGGTATACCTTAAACTGGTTGATATTAATATATTATCTTTATTGTTTTCAATTTGTTTTTTAACAATATGCATGACGATTTAGGAGCTGTGAAAAGTCGCAATAGACATTGAATATGATTTCAAAGATTAAGACACCTGTTATTCATAAAATTTCAATGCCTTTAAACGTAATGTTGATTGATCGAGTTTTGTTTAGCGTCCCGCACAGTATATGATAATTTATTTATAGACGGACATTTCTTTTTGACTAGTTCTCAATCCATGTACGTCTTTCGTTCATTTATAACTCATGTCCAGCGTCATTTATAAAGAGACAGACAACTTCATAAATATGCATTTACAAAATTAATGTATAATTGTAATATTTCTTTTTTAGACTTCCATGTTGTACTAACTATTTTTTGGAAAATGGAGAATGTAAAGGTAAATATGGAAGTGAATTGACTTAACTGTTTATAGTATAGAAATCATTCTTAACTAAATCCTGTTATAAAATTGCATATAAAATTTTTTTAAAAAAATTGCTAAAATCTGTCCAAAGCAACTGATTTATTTAGCATTTGAATCTTTAAAAATGTGTTACATAGCATGTTAAAGTTAATTCTTGTTGGTTTATAAATGTATCCATAGTATGTCTGCCAGGATATTTTGGAATGAATTGTTCTGCACGATGTGTATACCCTAGCTATGGTCAACACTGTCAGCATACGTGTGACTGTAACGTCACAGATTGTAACCATGTACATGGATGTCAAGGAAATTATTTACAGAATGGGACCTCTACAGGTTGGTACATGTGCATTGTTCAAACACTTATTTTAAACTCTTGTATACATTTTTAAATGTATTACTTAGTATGAATATATGTATACTTTTTTCACTTCACTTTTATTTAGGTGTAGGTTTACCAGATGTTACGCCATTGTTTTCAATGATCACATGGTCAACGATATCATCAACTGGAGACAAAACAAATAAACACAATAAAGATAAAAAGAAATCCGGTTTTGATAGTTCAACATTAGCAATTATACTTGTGGGTTTTGTTCTTTTGTGTTTATTCGTATTGACTGGAGTACCATGGATATCAAAGTTCATTCGAAGAAACTGTACAGATCTTGTGAATGCAGAAGACAATGATACAAATACGATAGAAACTGTTTATATGGAAATAAATGCAGAGTCTGATCAACAGGAGTCTCAAACCAACACAATAGGAGCAACTGTCTTGACAAGATCATGCACGTCACTGGATGGAGAGGAAACTAGACCGGAACTTCCGGCAAGAAATAATCAACATCAAAAGACAAACACAACACACACCAATAAAGACGGTGAAACAGATAACGTTCAAAACTAAAGTGGTTTTTAATTAAATACTTATCTTTGTGTCTTTCATTGGTTAATCATCTGCAAACTAAAGTTTAGGTGATTATAGAGTAAAAGTGATCTCAAGCTACAAGACTTTTTGATAACTGGTTTTTTTTTTAGCAACAGTACTGAGTAGAAACTAGGGTGCCATTTTTACCCCATCCTTTTCATAGATGTTTAATTTAGTCTAATAAAAATTTCTCCTCTCACTTATCAATTTGATTATGATCAGCCTAATATTGCTAATGAAAATTTAAAACTACAAACAATGGTTGATAAAAACACAGTTATAAACAAGGATACATGGGTGAGTAGATCGGTGGATTTTTTTTCCATGAAAATTAATTGTATTAAGTAATTCAAATTAAACACTGTAATTTTGATCTCGGAATATATTTTACATTTAATGTATCAAAATTAATTATATTTCTGGAATAATTACTATAACCCAGTTTTTCCAATGAACACTAATGAACATATTTGAGATTAGATCAAGGCTGTTGAGTGATGCAAGTTCAAATAAAATTACATCGATTTCCTGTTTATTAAAATCACTTTACAATAAAACTGGCGACTTAAATGAAGTTTTTGCGCCTTTATTTCTATTCCGGTCTCATTGTTTCAAACTAAAAAGGATTATCATTTAAAGCATTGTAATATGGGTGTTTTAATATGATGATATGTCAAACGAATAACTAAACCATTAAAAATTTACAAATGTGACGTTTTGTACATCATGATCACGAAGCCTATTTTTTATCTCTCTTTTCTCAAAAGCAAACAACAAACAAATCATTGCACGACGTAGAAAAATCACCACCAGAACAGGAATATCTCTTTCTAAATCTTGACCATGCACCTGCCCATTCAGATCATTGTCCCATCCCTCCACAGCAGAGGTCAAAAGGTAAAGCTCTCAGATTTACATCTTCCTTTAACCTACTCATGGAGAAGAGAAAAAGTCAATCGGTATTCCTCCAAAGAAACTGGAAAAAAGAAAGAGAGGAAACTATCTTCTCTATCCAAGAGACATTTCATAGATTTGAGCGACAGGATAAATCAGATATAAATTAAGTCTACCAGCCAGGTCAGATTAATACATCAGACAACACGTGCACATTGGTGTTTTGTTTGATGGTGAAAAAAAACCTTTGTATTTTAAAGATGTTTTATCCAAATCAGCTTTTTATATAGATTAAATGAATGGTTCATGTTATCAAAGATTTTTGCTCTCTCGATGAAATCTACAGACAGGTTTAATAAATACATAAAATATCAAGTGAAGGTCATAAAATTTCAGCATGAGCTCTCTTAATTCTTTTATATTATACTATTTACATTTTCTAGTGTCTTTGTCTGTGATTACACTATAAATCGATTTTGTACTGTACAGTCCTTAATACATGCATATCTATGACCAATCATCATTGTTGATAACTCGACAATTAAAACCAAACTACATGTAACAAGCTAACTGCAGAACTGTGAATGAAGCTAAATGTATATACGTGTATACTGTACAAATTTGGTTTACATGTCGGTTGAAAATGTACAGTTTTAACATACAAAAAAATTGCAATTTACTTTAGCACAAACAAATTCAGCCAGATTTGGACTTAATTAACCAAACTTCCTATAAACATATTGTGGACATTCTTAATAAAAAATTCTTTAGACATTTTACTACTAATACCGTCACTATTTTTCAATTAGACTTTCTTTGAAACACACCGACTTTGGAAAATCGCGCATGCTGATCTTATTTACATGTAAAACGTCAGAGGATTTTTTTTAGACATGTTTTGAATTATCAGTCAAAAAACTGCATGTAAGTAGAACAAGAGTTTGGGCTCGACACAATGAGTGGAACTGTCATTGTTTAAGGAATAATGAATCATTCTTTGAGTATTATGAGGTAATAATTTCGGTCGGGGCGTGATCAAATCCAATAAAGCCCGAAGAGTGTGAAATTAATAGCATATTGTTTTAGGCTTAAAGCTTGGTTATGTAAATGTCAACAATATGGTGTGTCGATGTATCTATTTCGTAAATGTCCGATATTACGTGATTTCTTATTTGTATATAATGTTCAGCCATTGTAGGATAAAATAAAAAAAAGCAAACCCCGCTGGCGCCCCAATTATACCTTATTTGAAGTTATTGGACAGTATCATAATAGTACAAAATCGTTACATTAGTATTGTCACAGGCAAAGACACTGAAACATGTAAATATAAGATCATACACCTCTCCTGATGAAATGGAAACGAGGCTGGAATTTTCAGCATGGAATAAACTGATAAAATGAAATTTGTCCACGAACAACACGCTAATGAAACGTAAAAAAAAAACCATACCCGTGTTCACAACAAAAATGACATGCAGATTTTATTTCTAGGATCAATTCTAACAACAAGAACCTACAATTTATAAAACATCATACATGTAGATGTATTTATCATTAAAGTTAATGGACAGTAATTCATTGAAGTTTTATAATTTATTAACAGTCGGTTACATTTGATATCTTTGTTCAAATAGTGTCATCTATTTACAGCCACTAAGTATTTATCCTCTTATTTCGAAAACGACCTGCCTGTGTATGAATATACACATTTCTTTAATTCTTAAAACACCTTTAAGTGCAATAAATTATTCTTCGCTAATCTAATATCAACTTTAATTTGAACAACTATTATAAATAGTTGAAAAATTGCTCATTGATATCCTTTTCGTCCTTTAAATGCAGACTTGGCTTGGATTCATCCTTGATCATCGAAACTTAGCTACAATGAGAGAAGCAACTCAACGGAGTTGACTGGGCTGACCTACGATATCCGTATATTTTGGTTTCATTAATATTCAAGGGTATCAATTTTCGTGGATAAAGTGAAAATCGCAGAATCAAGAATAAGTAAATTCGTGGCCAATTACCCTATTAACCAAAATTGCTAATGGAAATTGCACTTCAATGAACATTTTATTACACGGATCAACTTAACAATGAAATCCACGAAAATTGGTATTCAACGAATATTGACAAATTTATAGTACATGTAGCATGGTAACTACGCAAACCATCACATAAGTAATAAGTCCAAAGCTTGTGAAACAAAGCAGGCAGTTTACTTATTGTCTTAAACTGAAGAGTAATATTGCAACCTTTGAATCCCGAAAATAAAGGTTTTTACATACATAAAAAAAATTAATTAAAAAAAAATAGAAAAATCCCATGATCTTGGAAAGGTAAGATATACCAATACTTGGAAAAAAAGCATTAATATCCTGTAATGAAGTCATCACAGACAAAAATTCGGAATGCTGTTTGTAATGCAAAATCTTTTGATTCACTTGTTCAAGTAACCAGCTTGAACATTTCCATTTTGGTTACCACTGGTCTATATACACTATGATATGACACAAGTCTGTCCTGTGCGAGTCGTACCCCCCTCACCGTCTGAGTCCGAGTGTGATTCTGAACCCGTGTCAGTGGACATCAATAACTGAATGTCAAGGTCTTCTTTACGATTCAACCAATCACAGAACTGCCGTGGTAATGAGTCCCACTGAGCCCCTAACCTGACACGATGTCTGTACGCACATTCTAAACAAAGTCTGCAATAGAATGTACAAAACATCATAGTGATATTGTTTTCTATTGTTAAAAATACATCTGCATAAGATCGAAATAAGTAATATATTTATCTAAAAGAATTCCTTGCTCACTTACCTACTTAATGTGTAAGGTTGCAACTGAAACAAAAGTATATCATTCCTGTGGTCCTAAAAAAGACAAAACAAAAATTTTACATGAAAAAAAGATCTTTTTAAACATAGTCTTGCTTGCAGAATGCATCCCATGTTCTCCATATTTGGTTACGACTAACACTTGAGTCATATATTTTTCAAACTTCTCTCAACTTCTTCTTTGTCCAACTATTTCAACAAGATACATGTAATGGGATTTTCTTCCAATATATTAGTTACACGGTGCTCTATCTACTTTCAAATTGATATACTAGTACATGTACTCCTAATCATACCTTTTTATTGTAAAATTTTAATTAACTACTTTAGTAGAAAAAGGTATGGTTTAAGAATTCATAATGAATTTCCGTTATTCAGTATTGTTGGGAGAAAGCTCCGCTCTAATTGAAATACGATAATGTTATAGAAACTGCCATCTTATTTAAAAATTGGTTTGAATAAAGAAGTCCCTTTTTAAAAAATAAAATTCACCCCATTTTACATAAAAAATCAAGGTTTAGTTACGTGCAGAATTTTAAAACACATCAAAACATTTTGCAGCATATATTCTGAAGAATCTTATCATCTTGCAGCTCATATTGCTTTTAAAAAGTCTGTAGAGAAGATTGTTGCTGTTTCTGATTCACCATGCTGCATGTTCATATTTTAAAGAAATACACATGTATTACTTGTGCAATTAATGCTTCTCTATGACTTATTTGAATATGAGATCTTTTTTATCAAATAATGTACTAGATTAGAATTTGATGATTGACAAAAATAAACATTCTATTCTGAAACCTTAATTCCTCTATGCTGCGTGACAAGCTTGGAACTCCTTGCACGTAGAAGCACTTGAACATAGGAATTAACAGGCCAAGTAATAAATACATACCACTTGACTCTCTTCCTCGTTTGCGAGGATATTGTTGCCACATCCCCCAAACACAAGAACTTCCTGGTTATGGGTGACACATGCTGTGTGCCAAAGGCGTGGTTTATTGGTCGGAAAATGGGTTAACTGAGTCCAACTCAGGGATGCCACATCAAGGATCCAGGCATCACCTAAAAACATTTTAATCAGACACATGTAACACAGTGCAAACTGCATTCTCTGCAATTAAAGCTTTTACAGGTTACTGTAGATTCCTTATTTTACGCGAGTACTTAATTCCGCGATTCAACGCTTTACCATAAAATCGCGAGAACATAAAACCGCGAATGGCGAAATTTCATCATAGTTTCATGTAGTTTACATGTCTCCCAAAATTAAAAGCGAGATTTTAGAATTCGCGAGAAGGGTTTCTGGCGATTTTACGCGGATATTAATTCTTCGCGTTTAATTAGGAATTTACAGTACTCAAAAATTGTGCATGTGTATTGCTTGTATCTGAGCAAGTAATTGTTTTAGGCAAGTAATAGGTTTAACATTAGGCAGAACCTTAAAATATATATTCATCAGACAGGGAGCAAAGGTTAAATGAAGACCTTATGTCTTTGATTTAATCACAACTTCATATTTGTTCCATACTAAATGACACAATAACACTGAACTGAAGTAAGGATGTGGTACCCATATACATACTTAATGGTACGCAGTTGTTGTTGAAGCCACCATACACAAACATTTGATTGGTTGAAACAGCACTGGCAGTGTGCCAAGATCTTCCCTCTGGCTGTTCACTGCTCACACACAGACTGAAAATTTGTAGCGTATATTATTTGCACGTTGACTCATTTCTGAATGAAAAAAATATGTAAAAACCAAAAAAAAAAAAAAAACAGAATAAAAAGTGAACTTTTCTAACCTCCCACTCCAGGTCATTGTACTAAGATCCAAACAGTGAAGGTCGTTCAGTCGGAGATTCATGTGTCTTCCTCCAAAAATAAACACCTTACAGCCAAAGCATACAGCCGAGTGTGCAGCTCTAGCTGAGGGCTTTTGTCCCTGTTGTATTCATAAATATAAAAATTCAGCCTGTTTTTTATTTATGTTTTGGAAACATGTTGTATTTTATTGTTTTGAAGAATAGGCCAAGGTTAGCATACCCTGTTCTTAGTTGGCCGGTTTTTTTTTTGTAAAAAAAAACCTGTGTAACAATAGCAAGAGCTTTAAGGATAATATTACATTTCCTGGCCTAGAGATTATTTATGAATAATTAAAAGCAATCAATGAAATTACTGTAAACCAATTTTTATTTGCATTCAAAAAATATGTGCAAGATTTGCTAAAGCCAATTCATCGCCAATATATCTTGTCAGGAATTAGTCTTTGCCGTATTTGTGTTATATCAAAACGAGTGTGGATAAAGCAGGTTCATGAAAAATAGTCATTGCGATTCAATTAATCTCCTGTAAATGGTAATTAAAGTGGTTTATAGTATAAACTCCTGTAAATGGTAATTAAAGTGGTTTATAGTATAAACTAGAAAATTTTTCAATTGATTTTATTTACATGCAAATGACCTTTTAATACTGACATGATAAATGGTCATGGAACATCATACAAATGAAGGCAACAATTCTTTAGGTACCAAGTATGAGGTCCCCATACAGTATGTTCAAAATACAGGTTATGTCCATCCAAAGAAATAGTAAGTTTGAATAA
Source organism: Magallana gigas (assembly GCF_963853765.1). Taxonomy (NCBI): domain Eukaryota; kingdom Metazoa; phylum Mollusca; class Bivalvia; order Ostreida; family Ostreidae; genus Magallana; species Magallana gigas. The sequence goes on from NC_088854.1 coordinate 46,375,084, forward strand.
TAACAATTACCTTTGTCTCAGCTATACTCCACTTCATAGTGATGAAGTCAAAAACACATAATTGGTTGTTCCAACCTCTCTATGAAATATCAAGTAAAGCAGTTTTAAACACTTCTCAAAACTTAAAGACATAATTTAAAAGTATTAGATAACTACATTTAAATTTACCCCTCTATTTACCTTTAATTCTAGAATAAAACATTTGGACTTCTCATTGAATCGCCACTTTGATTGTAATTTCAAATTGTAATATGGTTTTTTTTAAATGTAAGAAAGTCAGGTACTTCAAATTAACCATTGAAATATCATTTAAGGAATTCTAAAATCCTTTTATTAATTCATAACAGTAAAATAAAATTAATAATGGCAAATATCCATATCATTTAGCATTTAACATTTATTTGCATTGCTGAAATTTATTAAAATACATGTACAACATTCACTTCAACTGACTCCGCTAAACATGTATACTTGCTCTCTCTCTCTCTCTCTCTCCTCTCTCTCTCTCTCTCTCTCTCTCTCTCTCTCTCTCTCTCTCTCTCAAATGATATGGTCTTAAAAACCACACAGCAGAATAGAAGGATTAAAGATATCCTGTAACCCTGTACATAAAATTTTTATGTATCTTTTATCAAAAATCTTGTTCATGCTTTTTAAAAATGTATATACATACAAGATCAGATGTTTCATCCTGACAAAATGACCTGACTTCTTCCAAAAACACGTTGTCTTTAGAGTAATCTATCATTCCATATCCACCAAATGTATAAAACCTGTAAGCAATAAAAAGAAAAACTATAACATCTACCCACAGTCTATCCAAATAAGTAACATGACATAACAGTAAAAAAATTGACTTGTTAAACCTTGATTTCCATACTTTTTATCATAGAACCAAGACACAGTTTTGTCTCTGGGGCTGGGTGATGGACTAGAGGACTCGGGGGTCACTAATTCCCACTGTAGAGTGCTCAGATGAAGTTTGTATAGAGTATTCAGATACCCAAGTCCAGAATGTCCTCCAAACACGTACATGTAGTCCCCCTGGGCACAGGCAGAGCATCCCGAGGCTGGTATGGGGACAATGTCTCTATTCTTGCTTACAAACCTATTGAGAATGGAAAAAATTGCACATTCTTACCCTTATTGAACATGAAAAATTGTATATTACTTTTAAAAAGAATCACATGAATAATAGAACTGCTAACTATTATTTGTAATGTGAATCTTTGCAATTCTTTTTAATTCTGAATGCATATGACATGGTGTCTGGTGTTTCATTCTTAAATGGTATATTATACAACTGGCTGGCTCAGATGGTTTGATATATATATATATATATATATATATATATATATATATATATGCCTTTTTAAATGATCATGCATCTTAATCTGAATTCTTCCAACCATTCAATACATATCAATTACTTTTAATCATTATTAAATCATCATTAAATGACAAAGTTCAAATGAACTGAAGTGTCTGAGACCATTTCATCCATTTACATCTGCAAAATCTAATTTATTAGTACTTGTAAAATTATTTCCTGAGTACATAACATAAATATCATGAATATGTCATAATGTTTAATAATGTTTTTTATTTCATCCTTATATAGCATTATACAACACTGCCAAACAATGCCGAAAAAAAATTCTTACCAAACTTTAAATTCTGTATCATAAAGCCAGACTTCATGAGGAGGAAGATAAGCTAGATGATATGGATCATAATCATCCTAAAATTAAAAACAATATAAAATCAATAAAAGTATGTCCTTCTTGTACTATCATAGTCATATCATATGCATAACATATAGCAAAAAATATTGCATCAATATCAACTTATGCTCTCTGCAAAATACATGTAACATATAGCATGAAATATTGCATCAATGTCAACTTATGCTCTCTAGATCATGAGATCTGCAGTATATTTTTTGATACCCTAGTATATTTAAATTCTATAAATATCATAATATGCTCATCTACTATAAACAATGGATCAAAATAATTTTTTTTTAAATGATGCAGATATGCATTTAATGACCGTCTAATTAGGTATGCTTCAGATTGCTGACAAGAAAGACAACTCAACTTCTCACTCTATAAATCAGGCTGGTGATAACAATTCTTTGTCCCAAGAAGTAAAACCGTTTTAACAAGAGCTTGGACTTTGGGCAGTACGTGACAAACTCCTAGTTTTTCGATATTTGGCTCTCTGACCAATATAGAGGGGTAGATTTTTTCGATATGTGGTTTACTGAGCGACTGCATGATCAATAAAATTTCAGGTACCTGTGTCTTAACTGACACACTACTGCATCAAAAATCAATAATTTAACTGGACAGAACTTTAAATCATTTTTTTTTTTTGGAAAATGTAACATTTATTCCTAAAATCACGAGAATTTGCTCTTGATGGAAAAGATAAGAGATATATTATTTGTTATTTGTTTGTTGTTATTCTGATTCCCATTTATAATTTCGACTTACATTGTATCCTCCCCATACTATCATAAACTTTTCTACTAAAACTGAAACGTGTCCAGTACGCTCTGGAACTGTGCTACTTTTCCTGGGAGTCAGATCTGGCTTCATTCTGTTTGAACTTGTACATTCTGACTCTGATGAAATTGATCGTGTCTTTCCTCGGTTGTGATCCCCCATGATATAAACAATACAACATTCCGATCCCGATGTTTTTTTTAGCTGTCAAGGTGGAATATTGTACCAATATTTGATTAGAATAAAATAAAGCTAATGCAGCATTTATTTCAGAGTTTTACAATCTACTTCTTAATAACATTTGTATATTTGCTAAATTAACATTTATTGCTGTTTATCTATTATTAATTACCAGGAAATATAATTAATTTTGATAATAATATCACCTCCATCCTCGATGTATACAAATTCCAACAACAGCGTAAACTGTCCCAAGTTTAGTTATATCGTACATGTATAACATAGGTCAAAATTAAATTCATTCCTTAATCATACAAGGGTTGATTAAAATTAATGTCATTCAACGCACCGCGCTTCTCGTTGGCGCTTTATTATATATATAAAATGATGTATCAAAATTCGCCCAATCAAAATTCTAACTGGAATTAAAGATTTGTTTAAATTTCGTTGAATAATTAAACAAATATAAATATTTATAACATACTACAGGTTATACGTGACATCACCAGGTCATAAATTTTATTATCTTTTTTTCCCCAAACTTGTCATTTCAGAGCAAATGATATGGTTAAAAATTTTAAAAAAGCTCCGAACAATACAATATTTTTTTAAAAATAAATATATACATAGACTTTTCTAACTATTTTAAAAAGATAGAATACGTAACTGTCCATTTTGGTTATATATTATAGGTACCGTAACTACGTGGCGCTTTTTTGTCTCTAGATATTGGAATAAAAGGGCCAGATATGCAAATAGAGATACGATGCATATTTTGCTTTCGTAGATAGAAAAAACTGAAAACTAAATTAAAATTGAATAATTAGCCTAAAAATGAGAAAGAGTTTACACAGAACTTTTGGGGTTTATCCAATGTGTTTAAAGCCTATTTGCCATACTAAAACTGAATTAGATTGTCAGAAGACAAACACTCTGAAGTAAAATTAAATTTAAGTTATGTTCCTTTTTTCATCAGCTATAGGCAACGTTCATTTATACTTTTTGAATAGCAAAAAAAAACAAAAACAAAAAAAACCCTGATCGCACAGCAAATAATCCAATATACTACTCCATCGAACATAAAAAGAGTTTAATTAAAAAAAAGTATCTTGGTCATTTTTTTGCAAAGGACAGAATTCTAATCATGAAATTTTAACATAACGCCAAGAATCCAATAATGACGTCACCAGCGTGCGCTGACTATCCTTACCTCACGCTCTATAAAATAATATTATACATTTATTGCATGATTGTGAGGGAAATATGAAGATTTATTCCCCCATGGAAAATCATATTTCCCGAGGGCAACGCTTGAGGAAAATATGATTTTTCTGGGGGAATAAATCTTCATATTTCCCTCACAATCATGCAATACGTTGTTTATTATACCGAACGACAAGTGATACTATCGATTATACTTTCATGTTAAATACTCAATTCTGATTGGTTAAGGCGCAGTTGATAATCCGTTCTATTACCCTCGGCGTTTGCAACACACTTAGCAACGGGTACACAACGAATTGTTACATGCGCGTAAATAATGCGCGTACGGTTCGCCATAGAATTCACGTCATTCCTATATAAAAGCAGTAAAGTTTTCTTTAAAATTAAGACATTCAGTATAATAAAATAAATAGTGTCTGTTTGAGAGGGTAAGAGATGAAATTGACACCCCTCGAATACCATTGTCAACCTCCGCTTCGCATCGGTTGGTGTCAATTTCAACTCTTACCCTCCCAAACAGGCACTAATTATATAATGCATCGGCATCTGATCGTTTTTCAATTCTAGTAAAGCAATATACCGTAGTTAATTTTTACAGGTTTCTTGCCATGTCAGCTTTATGACATAAAAAAGATTTAAAACGATTTTAATAGAATTAAATATTAAATCAGATTTGATTTGATTTGAACATATTTTATTGTGTAAATAACACAAAAGGATTGGAAACAAGTTCTTGCAACTTACAAGTTCCTCTCCTAATTATAATACATACAATATATACAATTGTCATAGTACATGTAATATTACATGTTACTTATAGTTATTGACTTTATAATAATTAAATTCATAGACATACATTTACAAAGTAATTGCAAATATATAGTAGATAACGTTAATATACAGTATAGAAAGCAAAAGCAAAAGAGAATTTAATTATTAAATCTTCCAGACTCTTTAATGAACTTTTGAACTGCTGAAAAAATAAAGCAGTTTGTATTGTAAGACAAATTGTCACTACCCCAAAGAAGCAAATGTGAGTTAATTAAAACTGTTTCATCAAGCCTATTAAAAAGTAATTCAAAAAGATTGTTTCTTGCATTTACATAATTCTTGCATACAAAGAAAAAGTGATAAACATCCTCCTTTTGACCACAAATACAATTGGGTGATTCAATAATATTTCTTCTATACAGATCATAATACAAAATACAGTTGTGTCTATATATATTAAATCACATCGTATGCTCATCCTCGGAGTTTTTAATAAGCATGTAATGATAAATGAACGGGTGGGATATGATGAAAAATATGACGATGACAGGGAAATATGAAGTTTTATTGCCCTGGCACGTGATTGTCTAGAACCAATCAGATGTCGCATTATATAGAATAATCATATTGAGGTATAATAATACGTTTTCTTCAGAAATAATTAAATAACAAGAGTACCGCAAAAGCGGAGCGTCCCCTCCTTGTATTAAAAACATTGAAAGCGATCTCTTCATTATAATCATTAACTTCAATTTCTTATATCCATAGTATTCGTAGACTACACTATGTGGTTTGAAGGCAGGCTTTTGAAGTTGGATTTTGCTGTCGACTCTTTTAAATTTAGTTATTAGATGAAATTGACAGCGTGTGCCTCTACCATATGTGCTCCCCTCGCGGCATGAAATATATACAACTCATAGACTTATTCACTCCTGCAAGACTCTTTTAAATTTAGTTATTAGATGAAATTGACAGCGTGTGCCTCTACCATATGTGCTCCCCTTGCGGCATGAAATATATACAACTCATTGACTTATTCACTCCTGCAAATTAAAGCAATCAATAGGCATACTTCTTTGGGGTTTTTTAACTTTTGAAAGATTTAAGAAAATCATTGCAAGTCTCGATAAAAAGATGGTAAACTTTTGTGTGAATGAATAAAATAGAACCGAAATAATGAATTATATTTTATTCATATTCAATGTACGTTATTGGTCTCTGATGATAATCAATACAAAATGGAAATGAGTGCATGTTATAAAAAATTGAAACCTGGGGGATTATTCATTGAAACCTTCCGTGGCTAGGAATTCAGTTATTAATGAGTCTATACGTCAATTGGCGATATCATCGCGAATTTGACAATTTCATCCTCAATATTTTGGATACATGTACTATGTATCACATTGGAATTGCAGATAATATTATCTTTTGTGATTCATGGGGGATATGAAGGTAGCGACATTGCCGAAAAATAACTATCCGCACTAGTGGGTTATGTAAATTGTTTCTGCAATGATCGCCACCTTCATAATTCGCATGAATCATCAAAGATATTAATTAGTTCATTGCATGTGCGATTTGAGCATACTTTGTGGGGAAACATTTGACGTATATATAAATCCAATGGACTTGCGTCACAATCTGAGTTACCCTTCTTTAGTTATCAAACAGATTGGAGCCATTTTAACCTAGGACGTTTGGTTGTTTTGTAAAACAGCAATGTGACGTAGGCCTATTTATCTTATTGTCGTTCAACTGTGTCACATAGAAATTTACAACTGTACAATGCTGCTCCTATTTAATCTGTGCAAATATTGATTGAAACCTGCGTCAATTTCAACTTGTTCTGATGCAAAGGGTATATTGTTACAGCACACCAAAAGTCCAAGGTCTTGTTAAAATGTGTTTTGTTCAAAGGACTCTACATAATATGATGATACATGTAACATATCAACAATATTTTGAAGGTAGTGGTGATATACTCATCCACGTACGTGTTGGTGTCTATAAGTATTGACAGACTGGATGCCGTGGCCAGACCAATGAGATTCTCTCGTAGAGGTCAGTAAAAGACCAGTCTGGTCATAACCACCCCCTTCTTCTTACACTCGTCAGGAAGGGGAATGGTTTTATTCAAACCGGTAAGAGACCAACAACTTTTCCTTAATATAGCAAATCTACAATTTTCCTTTTTTCTTGGCATAATGGCCAACATTGATTTGCAATTGTGTTTTTGTAGAGTGCAGAGCAAAGGTCCTTATCGCAGCTGTTTGGGTTCTCTCATTTGTTTTTGCACTACCAACCCTTGTCCTGTTTGATGTCACAGACGAAAACGTCACCTATCTCGACAAAACCGTCACCTTGTGTGAGGCGCATTTCAATCATACACACGGACCAAAGGTTAGATTCATTCTAACAAGACCTCAGACTTTCTTGCATCAACACAAGTTGCAAATGACGCTGGTCTAAAGCGAAATGGGCACAAATTAGAAGACACAGCAAGCGCTGCACAGATCTTGTTGATTTCATTGAGCCATGATTGATTAACAATGACTTATAATTATGGTACATGTATAGGCCCTGTCACACCAAGCTGTGTCCCCACGGCATGTTCACGGCGTTGTAAAATTCATGGAATCGCCGTAGGATCGCAGGGAAAATTCAGAAAAAATGTACAGTTTTATTTGAAAATTTTACAAGTGGAGTCGTCACGGCGTCCTGACGGCGACCGAGGCGTTCTTACGGAGCTCCCACGGCGTGTAACTGCGTTTCCACGGAGTTCTACTTGGCGATTGACTGCGCTCTCGCTGAGTCTCCGCCGAGCGCTCATGACGTGCTGGGAGTTTTTACCGCGCGTCCACGGCGTGCTCTGCTCGCTGACTGCGCTCACAAGACGTTCTTTACTTTTTGGTAGGTTAATATTAATTTGTGCAATGGTATGGGAAACAAACAAGAATTTACAACTAGTAAATAAATGATTAAAAAATCATTTTGATTTTATGAAAAGGCACATTGTAATTGAAACATAGTTATAATTATTAATTATTATATCGCTTGCTATCGTGGTCTTGATGACAACACACTAGAAACGCCGTGGGAGCGCGGTATAAACGCAGAAGAAACGCCACGAGAGCGCGATGAACGCAGCAACAGCTCTTTGGGGTCGCTGTGTGAACGCAGCCAAATGGTAAACAACTTGTTCAAACGCTGTGGATGCGCAGTGAGAGCGCGATAGAGACGCAGTGAGATCCAAAAGGACTCCGTGAGGTCTCCGTGCAACCGCAATTGACTTATCACTGCGTCTACACTGCGATTAGCTGCGTTCCTTGAGCGCGCCGACGGAGCTCTCGTGGCGCTGTTGGAGATCTTAGGGCGCTGTCACGGCGACCTCACTACGCTTCTACGGCCAATCGCAACTTCTCGGGCAAGCTCGGAAAACACCTCGAATGTATTACCTAGGCGTCCATGACAACCCCCTTTTTGTAAAACTTGAAATAAATAGAACACATTTTACGATCTGTTGAGATGTGAGCTATACTTCATTAAAGTAAACGATATACACTAAAATATAACACAGCAGCGACATACAAGACTGTCTAGCCGATACTTATTAGTCCCCTACCGGTTTTCACCGGAGGGGACTACAGCTTTCCTCTGCGTCCGTCAATCCGTCTGTCCGTCCGTCCGTCTGTCTGTCCCACTTCGGTTTTCCACACTTTTTTTCTTTATGCGTTTGAGGAATAACATGAAATTTGCTGAACACCTTCAAAATGTCACCAACAGGCTTCCGTATACAACGTAATTAATATCACATGTTGGCGTTAAAAAAAACAGTCATCCGAATGATAAACACTAAAATACCGATCATCACTGCACGCTGCAAATACTTTTATCATAAAAAATATCCATTACTAGCTATCAAATCATCAATTAATTGCCATATGTACATATTTTGTTAAAAATGTATTTACCAATAGCCACATAATATGAGAGAGAGAGAGAGAGAGAGAGAGAGAGAGAGAGAGAGAGAGAGGGAGGTTTAGATTTGAAGGCTTAATACAAGTAAATGTATGGACAAATGTTTCGCTTTAATTTAACGAAAATCATAGTTTTATTTTCTAAGGATTTTTTCATAAATTATACAAGTGTTTTAATGAATAGCAAAGGTTTATTTTCATTAACACAAAAATTAAATACAATAAATAGACGTAAAAAAAAATTCGATTAACACCAGCAAAGTCATATCAACTGCAAGGTAGAAAAAGAAGTCGTACAGCATTGATATATATACATGATTTCACTCCTGGCTTCATTTTCTATAACTCGCTTATGGAACCAGTTCTTTAGGAATACAGTCTTTTCCGGAGAACCAGAAGCAGCTCTTGGCTACACAGTCTGCCTCGGTTGTCGCTCGGAGACATTCCACTAGATCAAACGACAGGGCGCGTTTTCTTAGGAAGTAATTATTCTCCACCGTTTCCTGGACTTTTGCGATAAGCTTCGTTTCACACCATTTGACCAATGAGTTCTCAGCTGTATAGCAGTTGATATTAGGCTCGGAACAAAAAATCCGTTCTAAAATTAAAAAAAAAAGTCTTCTGATTAAGATACCGACATCACCAGTAAAATGTATATTTACCGGTATATTTATAAAACATAAATACATATAATTGATCATGTTTCAGAATTAAGCTTTCCGATTTTTATATGATAAAACAGTCATGATCAAAATATGTCAGACTAATACTGTTTATACACTGTAAGTCCCATTTCCATACTCGTTCGTTTGGGGTTTTTTTATATGTAAATATTATATTTTTATATATTATATATTTTTGTGAGATGCGTTTACTACTAGTATATAGTATACATAGAATGTAGTCGAGCGGATTTTGCCCCCTCCCCTACCTTGGAATTGGTCTTTGAAAATTTATGTATACAATTTAACAGTCCGACCATCAAAAGGGGGATTTTTAGTGTCGGAGAACGGATCGAGGGAGTTATGAGAATGATTTCATTCCCAGAAGAAAATCCTGGATCCACGGAAGTACTAGTATCAAATTTTATCACTGTGGTAAATGTTCATACCATACTGTGAAAAAATTAGAGAGGGCATACTTCAATACCTATAATATTAAAGGTCAACAAAATTATAGATAAACTGTATGCAAAGAGAACGTTATAAAGTCTTACCATTTCCATAATTGTAGCATTTTTGTGCGAAGGCAATGCTCGTGCTCAATACAACGAAGAAACTTGCAATACACACAACTGAAAAAAGAATACCTTCGTATAGACAATAATCATTGACGGTTTAGTGTGTTAACATGGTGAACAAGACAGACTGTTCAAGGTAAATACTTAACATACTTACATGTTACACGAAGTGAGTTTGTCGTCAGCATATCTGCACACCTGCCGCCTCAGTCGACCTGAACTTTGACGAATGTATCTCCGGGGCCACACAAGTCCTTTATATAATGGTCCACAATTCTTTCTGACGTAACTCACATATTTCTACTTTTGTTGGTGCTTTTGAGTAAAATTGGTGTTAAGTTTATTGTTTCTGACAAATGAGTAACGAGTAAAACTCTAATATAATACGTTCTATTGACCACCCACGCGTATGAATACGGCAATTTCTCTAATAACTAGCCATGAATCTTGTTTTTTAGTAACTTTTATTATCAAGCACTTAGTTGGCTTTGGTGAACGGGGCACGTTAACATCAACTGTGCCTCTATCGAAATGTCCGACTACAGTAAGATTTGAACAAGCGTTGTCTGTTTGTGGAATCTTTTTCACGTCTGTTCCAATTTCTAGAACTCCTCCGTGAAGGAAATCAACAAAATTCCTATGGGCTTTCCCAGTAAGAACCACAATCCGGGATAGCCTTTGAGGGGTTTTGAAAATTATAGTATAATGGTCTCCGACTCGAGGTGTAGTGGACCAGAACATTTCATTGTCAGATGTAGAATATGCAAATTTGGGCTTAAAAGACATCCATGGCGTCAGTGACGTAAAAATTTTTGCATCCGGGTTATCACTATTGAAACGTTTTTTGAATGCTGGGAAGTGGGAAAATGATTCGGTTATATTTCTTGTCAAGTTTGGCATAGATGAAAAGTGACCCTTGTGTTGAAAGAGAGACGGGATTCTAAAAAACCTATCGTGTTGAAGCATGATTTTTAAGTAAAAAAAGATTAAGTAGTCACAGGGCTGCTCATTGTAAAAGGCTCGTAGAAGACTGGCCAATTTTTCTACATCATTTGACTTAAAGAATTTTCCTATGAAGCCCAGCGTAGAAAATTCTAGCATGGCCCATGGTTTGTTGACGCTTTCCATGTAATTTTGTATCTTATCTATAAAATTAGGAACGGTGATAACGTCATCTTCCAAATGTAGGTAATAGTCAGATCTATTGGCGCAGTACTGCATCAGATAAGAATAATCCAAATTCTGCTTGGAGCGCCAGTGCACCCTTTCCTCTGAATCATTAAAGGTGCGTTTCAGACTGGACAAGGGTGTGTACAATTTCCCCGGAGTTTCTATGACGTGAATCAGTCTACTTTTTATATGTGGGAGAAACGTTCGCGTTAAGTTGGTTTTGATGTTTTCCCTACATTCCCGCCGAGTATCACATACACAGACGACAACGGAGACGCCTTTGACCCCGCGTAAGTGATTGACAACAGACGACAAGGTTGAACTCAGATAATTCTCGTTCTTGCGGCAAACGGTGGGAATGCCAATCATCAGCCATGCTGTAAAAATAGTTTAAGTAATAATCAATCCACATGCAGCTTTAGGGTTATTTCTTGAATAAATTCGTATTAGAGGAAAAACTTACTATTTTCTTAATTTTTTTAAGGGTGAAAGAGTATAAAGGTAAAAGATATTTACTAAAAAATATACTCAGTAGAAGTTGAAAAATACTATATGATGGAAACCTTCATACTACATGTACTATATATAAAACTGCCAAACTATTCTGGTCTAGTATAGTTGACAATGTCGAATTTGTCGGTTTAACAAACGACATACATGTATTTGTGTCTGACGCCCTCCATTTGTGTACCGGAGTTTTTTTTTCATAGGAAGTAAATGTAAGAAAAACTGTGAAAAAAAACATTTCTTAAACATAATGATATCAAGAGCTGTTCCGAAGATTGGTAGCTTAAAACTATAAATGTTTATAGCAAAATATTTAGACAAAATACTCCTTTTGAGTGGAGATAGATATCTCAAGAATCAACAAAAAAGGGGCAAAAACGAGTTGTTGGATAAAAGTTTCTTAACAGAATTTTATAAGGACGATTATATTTAATATTGACGCAAAACAAAATCATGCAGATAAACCAGACAACAAGATAAATGGAGGAATGAACACTGATAACACCAGCTGCTACATGTACATGTTTTTTTAGCAAACCGTTGTATACAGATTATTCACATACTTTTCTGGTTAGTCATTTCCCCAGCAGCAACTTCCTACAAAAAATATGAAAAATCAGTCAAACGGATATTGACATATATAAAAAAAAATAGTGCCTTTTATTCCATTTTTGAAACAGTAAACAAAAAAATGGACTCATAAATAAAATACATATTATTACCTCAAATCTTTGCTTTTGTCGTATTCCATCTTCAAATAGAATAATAGAAATTGTTTTTTTTTAAATCTTAATCCTAAATTATGGTTTAATATCGACAAACTTTTCAGAAGTTGCGATTAATGTTTTTCTATGTATAAATAACGTTGTAATCTCAAAAAATATACAATATGCTGATCACATAATTTATATATATGCATTGCGATATAGTGGTAAACTGTTCACAAGGGGAGATAACTCGTACCTTCATTACGGTATACTTGTAAGTAGTCCCAGAGCGTGTTAAGATACAGACACACAGATAAAGCCAGAAGGGTGAGGGCAACCCTGTGTCCCCACCGTGAGAAAATCCGCAGTGACGCCCTCAGCATACTGCCCGACTGTCACAGTCTTCAGATGACGGGTCTCCTCTAGAACGTACAATTTTTACACTAAATACTTTTACTTATATGTAAATACATCGCTGTATCATATGTAATATGCTTATTTTTATAAACAAACTGTTTCGTTTTGTTTATGTGAATGTATTCGTTTAATTGATTTGAAGTAATTAACAGCACTGGATAGTATAGAGCAAAAATCAAGAATTCATTATCTCTATTTAAGCTTCGCGTTTCCTTTTGTTGCTTCATTCAGTGCATTTATATTTCTTTTAAACTTTTTCATCTCTTTATCTTCTGATAATGATAAAATATCTTCTTTTCTTCCTTAACTTATTGTACAAAGTAAAAATAATTCATGATAATCTTGAAATATAAAAAAAAAGAATTGAATAGTTATATACATTTTACTGAATGAAGTTTCCGTAAAGTTGAGATAAATCTGTCAAGAATATTGTTTTACAATAATGATTAGGTAATCATTCTAATAACGGGAAACTATGCAAGTAAAACGACAGTAAATGATATAGCATGCACAAATTCATCAAAACAGTTTAAGACGACAATTCTCCTCGGCTCATTTTCACAAAAGCATTAAAAATGAATTTTGCATGAAACCGTTTAACTTCCCACTAATACACTGTAAAGTGTTTGTGAGCATTTTTGTGAATCATTTTTTTAAAAATCGTCACAATTTGCATTTTGGTGAAATTTATCTAACGTCATGATTATATATTCACCAAATATAAATTGATTCTTTTTCAGTGAAATCAACGGATTGATTGTATGGCAATACAATGCAGTATATTATGTAAATTATGCTCAGTAGTACAAAGTTGGTACTTCTGCTACTGCATCAATTAAAAGGAAAAAAAGATACAGTCCCATCATTCTTTTAAAAAGATGTACAAATACCTAAATAAATAAAACCAAATGAATAAATAAAAAGCAGACCGAGTTCTAATCAAATGAAGCAATTACTTACCACGCAAATGCAAATCCGTAATGATGATAAGGAATGGCTATGTTTTACATTAATGTTCTTCTCGGCATCGTAAGAGCCATAAACTGGACAGTAGTGACCAGCGATAGCACTATATCACTGCCCATTGCATTGTCACCTTGGTTCTGCCGTTCTGTTGTAAAAGGAATGTGTCTCCTTACCTATACACTCTTTACATAAACTTTATAGATAGCTTGGTGCTACGTTTAAGAGAAAAATTTGACTGATGACTATCAAGATGAATATTCTTATTTTCCAAACAATATACACAAATAGCATCCTGTGTATGGAAATGTATTTATGCATGTATAATTATATTCATTAAAAAAATATGTCGACCATCTATCAACTCAAGATACCCACGAATGAGCATGACTATGACAAATACAGAGAGAGAGAGCTTTTTAATAAAAGTATATGTATTCACACGGATCAATAACATGCACCCAGGTATCAACTGAAGATTTTTTGATTAGTGGTATTGATATTTATAACTACATATTAAATATGGTTATGTGTCGCTTACAAACCTGTCATAATGTTCAACGATCTGTGCACCATTACATCCCGTATGAAGCAAAAACAGAGTGCTTTTTTATTTCTTCCTTACATTTTAATGTCCTTATATTTTAATGTTCAAGTCACACCTCATCGTACAAGGATTGATCCAAAAGTAATGCCACACTATGCACCGCGCTTCTCGCAGGCGCTGTACTGTATAAAATGATAAATCAAAATTTTCCTAATCTAAATTCAAATTCGAGTTAAAATTTTTATTTAATTTCGTTGAACACCTAACAACATATTGATGTTTATAGCATGGTATATGAATAAATTACATGCTTCCGAATTTGAAAAAGCCCCAAACAACACTATATATCAAAACAGATATATTATAAATATTTTCTGTTTTGAAAAATTAGGGACCGTGTCTGTCCATTTCGGATATCTACCCAATGCCTTTTGTCTCTAGATCAAGGGATAAAAAGGCTGGACAAGCATATTGTGATACGAGGGATTTTTTGCTTCGATGGATAAAAATCACTAGAAAATGTACTGGAATTGATAAATCAACCTAAAATTGAGAGCAAGTGAACATCGTACATTTAACGTGGTTCCAAAAACTTTTAAAACATTTTCGTTATGCAATCCTTTGTTATTTTAAGCTATTATATAGCATAAAGTACTTGTAAATTTGAAAACAAATCCAATAAGTTACCTGTAAGTGTCCAATAAGTTTAAAAAACTGTCCATTATTTTAAAGAATGGACAGTGAAAACTGCCCAGTAAAAAATAATGGATAGTAATTGTAAACTTATTGGACAGGTACAGGTGACGTGTAATAAAACAAATACCATGCAAAGCCATACATCTGAAAACAAAATGAAATTTAATTAAGCATGCTCTGAAATATGATAATCCAAATGAACTGATACATCTCTGAAAAATCATTCAACTGCACTTATACGCGAGTGGAAAAAAATCCAAATGCAGTTGTATATATCTGTGGAATCAGGAAATAGTATTCAAATCCAGATTTCACCGGTTATCCACATATGTTTTAAGGATTTCAAAACTTAAATTTGAAAGAAATATTTCCCTGCTCAATGTGAATTTCACGGGGTCCACATTTTCTCTTTGAATCCTCTTCAGTGCGTAGTTTCTTGATGTTTTCTTTGTTTTCATCTTTTTCTTTTGGAGGATTTTCTTTTCCGTGAATTATTTCGCTAACTTTCACTAACTGCGCATCTTGAGTTCTTTTGTACGAGCGAACCGCAGATGACCTGTGCCCAGTTTTTTTGGCAATTAGCTGTTCGTCCACTCCAGTATCATACAATCGTGTTGCTGCCGTTGCACGTAGAGAGTGGTTCGTAAAATGGCCTGAAAATCCCGCTTGTTCAGAGGTTTTAAAAACCTACAAATGCTCTCGACCTCTTGACTGGCGTTAATCATATCTTCATCAGAGATATCAGAAAATACACAGTTCTGAATTAAATCAAAATCTGGCCCAGCCTCCATATCTAAAATGTCACTTAAAACACCATCCGTGTTTGGATGATTTTCATTATCATCCTTGAATTTTGACTGAGTCAAGAAAATGCTTTCTCCATCAGAGGAAGACATCTCGGTACTAAGACACAAGTAGTGTGAATGAATAAAAAATCATGCAATTCAAGTTATACCTAAAAAGTCACCTGTACCTGTCCACTAAGTAGACTATAGAAACAATAGAAACATAATTCTACTCAGGACTGCTTTTTTGTTAGGGGTGGTTAAAAATAGCTCTCTTTATTTCCATTGTCTACTGGTGTACCTGTTGCAGTCTATTCTTAACACAAAAGAGGAGAATGTTTTAAGTCGGATATAAGCCTCAAACTGTCCATTCTGTGAGAAAGAACTGATCTCGGCCCTTCGGGCCTCGATCAGTTCTTTCTCTCACAGAATGGACAGTTTTTGGCTTATATCCTTTACATAAAAGCATTTGTTTTCCCTTGTACTGAAATGTCACACTTTCATTGGGCGCGATTGATTTGTCTACACTGTGGTACACCTTGTGTAGATGATTTACACCTTATAATCAAGCGAAATTTGGTGTAGTGTATATATTCAATATGGACGCCAAAGTAGTGACAGCTGCCGAGGAGTTCCGTTTAAAGACATTTTTTTAAATAGCTTTTGAAAATAAATAATTTTTGTAATCCATTGTTACCCTTGCCAATTTTCAGGTACATGCAAAGTACAGTATGTGTTTGTTTCTTTTAAATAGGCTATTAAAAATTGTTAATAATTTTTTCATAGGAGACACAATGCTCAGCAAAAGAGTAAACTTATTGTAGAGCACAAAAAATAAAGAAATAAATAAATAAAGTGAATTTACTTACTTTACAACTAAAAAAATTAATAGAGCGTTAGTGCATTAATATGCATTGAAAAATAAATGCGTACTAAACTATCTATTTGCACTTCTTAATACACTATTCATGTATCTGTCGACTTTTGCTGACAAAACACGATTTCTTGATATATACCAAAAAAAATACAAAGCTTTAGAATTTATTTTTTTAATGCTTTGAACACTGTCATATTTACACATGCAATATGTGCTACAATTACGCTATCAACTCTAACATATTTCATGTGCTGAAAAAAGAAGTTCTGCAGATTTCTCAGCTTACCGTTTTGCCGCCATATTGAAAATCAGAGTGTAATTTCCAACACATGTTCTGCACAAAGTGTAGACGGTGTACACATAAAGTGTACACTTTTACACTTGATTAGAGAAAAGTGTACACCGGTTGTAAGGTGTAGACAAATCAAGCGCGCCCGTTGGTTTAAACATAGCACGTGATTGCCTCATATATCTTTATATTTGTTCGATGAGAAATAATATTAGGCCGTCATTGGCCGACGCTTCGCTTACTCATTTCGACATTTCATAGTATTTAATACATCAACCGCATACCGTAAGTTTTTAAAGTATTTGGAGTAGTTGCCATTTGAAATTCTTTAAAATTAGAGTAGTTACCCTTAGAATATTGACGTCAAATTGATTTGTCTGGAGCAGAACTAAATGGCAGCGTCGAAATTTGATCAAATCTCTGCAGAGGAAAGGGAGAAAACATTTAAAATTGAATAGCAACAAAACATTGTAAGTGAACATGGGTGAAGCAAAGGTTTTTAAAGAGTGTTTGAAAGGTGAGATTGAAAAATTTTGAAGAGTTTAAATGAGTTAAATTGGACGAGACGTTAGGCATCTTGTACATGGCTTTGCGTAGATCATCGCTATTTGTGAATAAATGTGTCGCTTGATAGTCCTCGGGAAAACAAAACACTTATTAGATTAGTTACTGAATCACTACGGAAATATATTGGGTTGATCAATCTTATAGATGGCGAGGCGAAGCCGAGTCGTCTATGAGATTGATCAACTCAATATATTTCCGGAGTGAGTCAGTAACTAACCTAATATGTAATAATGTCATGTTAATAAATAAATAAGATAAATAGAAGGCATACGCTCTGAAGGAAAGTTAAAGCTGGGTTCTTACGTCAATGGCTATATTTTAAAGCTACGTTCACGGACACTCGCGGACGTCCAACGAATGAAAATCTGCTGCTATTTAAAAAATGTTCGCGTTCGTTTAGAATACAAATCGGTACCATGCAGACACGTTGCATATAAGCAACGTTTAAATATACTCTGTCCCAAGATATTAATACAGCACATTTTTTCATGACCGGTAGTTGCCATGTTGCAACTCGAGTTCAGCAAACATCAATGGATGCAGACAAGTTATTGTTAGGTACATAGATCTATCTTCGCCAATAGTCAAAATCTTACTAAACTCAGATTTCAATTTAAAATGTAATACTTATGCGTTTTGTTGTTGTTGTTTTTTTTTTGTTTATTAGGGGGGTTTTTTGTTGTTGTTTTTTTTTGGGGTTTGTTTTGTTTTGTTTTTTGGGTTTTTTTTGGGTGGGGGGGGGGGGGGGTGCGTTGACTGTGTACGTAGAGCTACGACCTTGCGGTCAACAGAACAGAACGTCAATGTTAATACACAGTATGATTACAATGTACCAAAAGTTAGCATTATGTATTTGAGCAGTAAAAACTATCAGCAACATACCCATGTTTAAACTGAACAGATTTGAATAAAATAGAAAAAGGACTTGTTAGTAGAATATTCAATGTGAAATCTGACTGTTTAAAATAGGGAAGAAGTTAGCCACCCGTTAAGAATATCTTTGGCACTGATGGCTTGAAGGCTTTTAAAAACTTGGCTCATTTTTGACTGCAACGTTGTTAGAAACGAATTGAAATCATTATAAGATAAGGGTATTATAAATTCTAAATCATATCTCATTTCCGAGAAGAGTAATGTGAATGCGAACCATATAATAGGTGAAGTGGTGAACACAATTTGAAACAAGAATTTGAAGAAAGACAACACCTACCACAGGAACAATAGTGACATCTGTAAACAAGGAAACCATATCCGGTTACTGTACAAATATCCGGATTGAATTATTCTATTGAATTTTAATAAACAAAATGGATATGTTTTAAAATTCAACTAATACCTATTTTACGAGATAAATCGACGAAGGAATTCAAAATTTGCAATATTCATAAATCACTTATGATAAAAAAGATGATGAGATGATGATTTTTTTTAAACATTTCATCAGGTAATGTTTTTAAATACATTAAGAATGTTGAAAAGAAATTCGAGTGTTACACCTGAAATGATTGAATGTAACAGACACTAGAAACTGTTCAAAACGAATTAGCAAAAAGAAAAATCTTCTTAAAAAGAACTAATTGTGATATATTGAACCAATGTAAACAACTTGAAAATATAACATCACCCTTGTTTATAAATATAACAAAGAATTGTTAGCTTTGTATCTTGCTTATACATGTAACTTTACGACTTAAATTTTTGTTGGTCGTTAGAAATGCATTACTAAAGCATTGTCAAAAATTCAAATGTAACACTAAAATTTTACCAAATCGTGACCAGGCCCCTTTGAGCTTTGGATAATGTCGGTACTAAACTGACACACCAGGCCGTGCGGACAAATTGAATACCGCGCGTGTTAGGCTAGCGTTATATTTATTTGACGTTTATGAATCTGTATCGAATATGTTTGTATCCTCGCTTTATAGCCATTATTTACACTCTTTGTCATTGATTTGAATAAAAGATGAAACATTCATAGAACATACCATTTTGTGTGCTTTGCGACTAGAAACTATGCCGAGAAAACTCTTTTTTTAGATAAGATATATTTGAATTTTAAAACGATTATTTTTCAAGAGTACATATTAAATTGATAAGGTAAATTTGAAAGTTTCTTTAAATCAAACAATAATACATGTATAGGCCTGTATCAATTCAAGACCGCGTGATGACGTTTACTTGAGCTCATGCATCGTGATCAGGTTTGACGTGTGATGCAAGTAAACATTGCATTGGACGTCACAGATTATCAATGCAACTATAATAAGGAACATACACTTTTTATTACGTTATAATTTATAATTTAACATTTTTTTTTTACTACGGTCACAGAATCACAGTTTCAGCATAATACTTGGTGATTTGCGACGTATATACACACTATGACATACACTAATAGTTACGTATAACACATACAATTCCCTCCAAGACATTTTCATTGTCACTTTAACACTATGTGGACAACAACGGGGTTTAGAACTGAGTGGAATATGTTTAGTTTTCCCCGGAAGTTTACTGGTATTGAACCAATATTCTTATTTAAAGATACTGATTATATAAATCAAGTTTCAAATAACTTTATTTGCCCTGTCTTTCTGTTTATTTCATTAAAATTTTAATTATGGTCTTTCATCATGTAATTGCGACAAACTTTGGGGGGGGGGGGGGGGTTAAGAGGGTTTGGGTTAGGGTGGTCATGTTCCACTGTAAATGAGTTAAATATGGTTACTCATTACATCTCCTGGTGTACCCAGAAATATTTTCAACGGAAGCTTGACTTTATTCATCAAAGACAAAAGTATCGAGGATTGATACTCCATGGAACTATGAACCTAGTATTTTTCTGTTCGACTGTTTCTTACAATTTTATCGGTAAATATATACATAGTTTATACGTGTTACAATGGGTATTAATTACACTGATATACACACACGTGCATGCACGTTGTGAGCTGCCAAGTATATGTACGTCACATTCCTGTGTACTACAAGAAATTATAATGATAAGATTTAGCTTGTGTTCTCTGTGGATGCTGTATGCAAAGAGATCCTGGGGAGGCCGACGAAGGGGTATTTCAGGATTTTTCTGCCGCAGACGATAACATGGAAGGCAAAAAGGTACATCTTTTGTTTTGCTTGTTTGTTTCATGACTGTAATTTTTAATTTTTTAAACTAATTGTCTAAAAGTATAAGTCGGATTAGAGTTTGTTTGATATGTAGCTACAGCTTAGCGAACTATGATAATTTTTTGCAGTAGTTATTATTGATGCCGTCTATTGTAATACAGGAAGCCAACGCCGCAGATTCGAAAGAATCCGACTCGGAGAAATGGACAACGGAGAGTCTTCAGCGCCTGTTAGCGGATGCCATAACATACCAACTTCCATTAAACGACCTCGAATTGATCTTGAAAGGTGGGGCAGAAGTTAATGGGAAAGTGTCGAAAGGTCTCCGGCCATTGCATTATGCAGCATTTGTCAATTCAAAGGAATTTGTCAGTTTTCTTATACAAAATGGCGCCGATGTTAACTTGACAGACGATATCGGTTACACACCTCTACATATTTGCGCAAGAAAGGGCTACCATGACGTCATGAAAACGTTGATAGAAAATGGAGCCACAATTAATTTCTGCTCTGATGATGACCAGAACGTTCAAGAATCTACCCGAGCGTTGGGGTACCTGACTCTTGAGCCACTGAACATTGCAATAGACCACAATCACATTGAATGTGTTCAACTTCTTCTGGAAAACGGGGCTCGTTCGGGCAATAAATATTTCATGGGATATGAGATTAACTTGGTTCCATTAGATCATCTCCAATGTTTGAAACTTTTGATAGACCATGGCGCGGACCCAAATACGTGTAATAGATGTGGTATCACTCCTCTCATGAAAGCTTGCAGGGAACAAAATGTAGAGGCGCTGAAATTTCTTATAAAACATGGAGCCGACTTGGACGTAGAATGTCCACCTCGCTTTGAACAAAAAAGAGCTATTCACTTTGCAGTTCAAGTAGGTAATTTAGAAATAACAGAAATCTTACTTCAAAATGGAGCGTCGCGATTTAGGTCAGAGAATTACAGATACAGTCCTTTACATGAGGCAATTTTGAAAGATCACGTGGATATATGCAAATTGATGCTAGATTACGGAAGTGACGTCAACGAAAGAACAGAAAGCTACGCCACGCCGGTCATGTTAGTATGCGGTACAGAAGGTCTGAAAAATAGGAGACAATTGCTAGAGGTACTTCTTAAAAATGGTGCCGATGTAAATGCCCTATCGGACCGTGTCAGCTACACACACCCGTACTTACCGCCTCTCACAGAATATCTCAAACTCAACGAGGAAGAGGCGGACTTTGAAATTGTTTCCCTTCTTATTAGATATGGTGCAAAAGTTAGTTTTAGAGGAACGAGGGGCATGATGCATGTGAGAGACCCACATGGAATATTGTCCTTAGTGAAGAAGTTTTCAACGAAAGATGATATATTTCGTTTGATGGTAGACGCGGCGTTTTATTTCGATGTGGACGCCATCAAAAACCATGATTTGTTAGCACCAGAAGTCAAAGAACACCTAGTAACATTTGGTAATAGACCACGAGATCTCAAGCATCTCATCAGGGTGTCAATTCAGACATTGCTTGGTACGTGTCTTCCCAGCAAGGTTCAGAGGTTACCTCTGCCTCCATTTCTAAAATCATATCTTTTGTTTCATTTGTAAAGACAAAAAAATCATCGAATTATTTTTATTTGGATTCATTACATGTAAACAACATCGTTTGTTGAGAAACGTTAAAACAAAACCGCTAAGGAGCTACAGTAACTTCCGGTATCCGTGATGCAGCATCTCTCGTTTGCAGCGCATGCGCTGTCCCACCAACATTTGTAAGTGTCTGGATCCGTGTTTTGTTGTGAATCGCACTCAGTGGGCCGGCTTCCAGTTACTTGCGGACCATCTTTGAGTCAAGAGACAAGAAATATAATTGGTTGATAATAGTATCTACATTTATCTTATTGTTTAAATTTACTGAAATCTTAATTGCGTAATAGTTTGTGAAATTAAAATAAAGGTAGCACACTGTAGACGTGAAATTAATTAAATCAATTAAAATCTAATGACTTTTTGCATGCACTGATTGGTAGTCATAAACGTACGTACGATAAAAACATAAGATATGTTCAAATTATCAACGCATAAGAAATTATCACAACACGTATTAAAGCAATGTACAGAATTATGTTCATCTGCAACTGCAGATATTACTAGTATTTGAAAAATAATTTATGTCAGAAAGGACACTAGTATAGCTTCGTTAGTATATTATTCACTAGTTAATTGTATTCTCCTGTACTCCTTCTGTTTCGCAAAGTTAAAAATCACTCAAAAAACTTTTTAATTTAAGGAAGCAAGATAAGGTGAAGTAATTAACATTTAAAGGACAAATTCATCATAGGGTGTTTCCTACTTTGTCAGGGATGGTTACGATTCAATTTGTAAGGTGCCAAACTTATCTTTTTTTTCAAAATGGCAATTCATAGTCAACCATCCCATGCAAACTCGTCATGCAAGTCTCGTTACTCAGAAGAATTAAAGTAGACCAGATGCAAGCAGTAGTACAAAGCATACTGATCGTGAGCTCTCTTGACTTTCTATGTTTTAATATGTTTAGTATATTTGCATTTTTAATTTAAATAAATGTTATTTATTGCATTGTTTAAAATAAATGACCATGACTACGTGCACAAAAATGTGCGCAAAGATTAAATAAAATGGGTTTTTTTTCTCAAACATACCATCAATACACTCTTTCCTACAGGTGTCTTTGGTGCAGGGAACTGTCAGATCGCAGTGCATGTTGGGAACAAAATACCCACAATCCATCTGTCATATCAGAAATACATGCATATATCTTATTGCAGAAAACCCAATAAATGATTTAGGATTTTGGCAGGTCTTATATTGCAGTAATTTAAACTATACAGAACTTACACATATTCCAGGGAACTCCATTAGCTTTCGCCCTCTATCAGCCAAGGACATCGCATCAGTTTCCAATATTAAAAGATAACTCTAATTGAAAAAAGAAGACATTGATACATTTAGAATAATTATTTTGATAATTTTAATTTTTTTTTTGCATAAGTCAATATAACAAGGGTTTTTTGTTTTTTGGGTTTTTTTTAACATATCATTATTATTTTTTTCATTTGCTTATTAATAATACTTAATGGAATGTCGTTTAAAAAAATACAAAGATAACAGTATTTACCACCAAAATGAGTCCCAACAAGGTCTTGAAAAGCTTCATTTTGTACAGGCGTAGTAAAGTAAGGGAAAGTCGATAATATGTTGTCCATTATATACGAGCACATCAAAGCTAGTTGTGAATTTCCTTCAGCGGTGTCATAAAACCAGCGATGTTATTTTTACCGTGGACAAATCAAAATTTCGATTCACCATTCTGATAAGCTAATTTAAATACAGTGTTTATCGTCCATAAAGATACGATTCTCTATAAATGTAAACATAAACATGCATACGTAATATTGTTAATCAAATGATCTAAATGTGTCCACAGGAATTAAGTTACTTTGACTGCAAGCTCTTTTCATGTATACCGAAAGAACTTTTTAATTATGGGTATACATTTATATACGAAGAGCTTACAGTCAATGTATGCTTATGGCTCTGTCAAAGCTCAACAGATTTCGATTGCATGTCCAACTGATGACAACACGCGTTTTATTTCTTCGTTTGCATACGTTTCTTGTACTTTTCTTGTTCGGCAAATATCTGTTCAGTGAGGTCCATTACAGCTAGTTCTATCCAGCAAAAATTTTGAGCATTTTCTAAACTTTGGAAGGGACACCACCAGACTTATATGTCCGCGTATAATACGGTAGCTCTAAGAATTTGCATGAAGTTTTACTGGTAAACTTTTGCGGTTATTATGCGCGCTCACTGCAAGAAAAATATACAACGTCGTTTTTTTTCCTGCAATTACCGCTTCTTTATCATTAACAATTTGAATTTAATAAATTTGTATTTTCTGGTTTATCAAGACCAAATTTCTAGACCTTAGACTAGCTTCTTCTTTCTTCAACGCAGCGCACAGATCAATTCCTTTTATCTAGTACCGTATGTAACAGACTCATCTAAAACGATAGTTTACACACTTTTTCTTCTTGAAATAACGTCACATAAGAAAATTTTCATGTAAACATGTTTTCTTTCTTGGTTGATATGACGTTAATTGGTTACAACCTTTACAGAATAAAACGTTGAATAACCCGTGTTTTTACAACAGTTCGCGCACATAAACCAACAAAAAACATTTTATTGTTTATAAATACGAACGAGTTTGATAATGTTTTCTCTCAAGGTCGGGTTTCTTTTTTATGTTATATTAAAATGACAGAGACATTTAACACTCATTTTTTATCTCTAAATTAAGAACCCTTTAAAAATATCAACTTTTTTCTTAGATTTTCCTTTCGCGGGCATAAATTTGTTTTGTTATAAAAAAAATTCAATGCAAACACAACACGAAATCCCATTTAAAATGCAAAATGATGCATTCTGCGCCAGCGGTTCCTCTCAACGTACCATTGCATTTATGATTCAATGCACATCCAATCTACTCTATCTCACATAATTAAAACACACAAAATTCAAATGGAATATAAGATAAACGCGTCTTTACACTTCGTCTGACATCTGTTTTACTACAGTGTAAGATCGTAGTATTTCGCCGTCTTCCACGGAGAGTTCGCGGTGCAGCAAAGGAATGCACCTTCTATTTTTTTCGTCTGTTCTATTCAAACTAACTTTCCCATTCCTCGCTTTACACGTCAACCTACACGTTTGGGAGTGATTATTTGACGGAACTTCCTGTTTTGGCTGCTCAATCGAAAGAGAGGAGCACCTGTGTAACAGGGGTCTATTTGTTCTCCTGGAATTCCGTTGGTCGGGATCGGAGTTCCACCTCGATCCCGACATTTGGCGACGCCTCAGAGAAGAAACGTCATTCAGAAAAACACCTTCGACTTGTGAGGTATGCGACATTCTGCTCCCGAAGCGGCGCTTGTGTCGCCCACAACACACGAAATGTTTCAAAAATGGCACACGTCTGCGAGAGAAAAGAAATTATATACTGAACAGGCTGTTCTGAATCACCGGCCTTGATGAATGTTTTTCTTAATTGTTAATTACATGTTATTACTTTTTCTTAAATATTATATGTTGGATTATTCAAAATATTATCAAACTATAAAAATAAAAGAAAAACTTAAAATTCATAATGGTATTCTTGATGGTTTTCATGTCGTGTAAGTTTTGTATTCACACCCATCCAGTAAATTCTAAATTTTTAATTTTTGAGCCCTTATATTTTGACATTAAACATTGTATTAAAAACGTTCACTTTTCTCGATGAATACATTAGAAAATGTGATTGTAAGCAGTAGTGACCTTAGATTTCGACAGATCCTGGTACTGAAGATTCCGTAGATGATCGGGTTGACTGCCGAGTTGAGCGGGGAGAGGCTGCTGACCAGGGATGTGACAGCCCTCATTGTGCTGGTGTGGGGTGTCCCCGAAACGTACACCTGGTAAAGCATGAACCCAAAGTAGGGGCACCAGCAGATAATAAATGCTAAAATATATACAAATATAAACCAATCAGAAATTAACATGATTTAAATTTTTGGATATTTTGGGCTGTCTCTTTACGGTTTTTTGGGTTGGTTTTTTTTTTTTTGGGGGGGGGGGGGGGTTTCAACATTTTGATCAATCTGATTAAAATCAAATGTTATGATACGAGAGCCGTAGCGTATCAGAACAGCTGGTTTTAATTAGATTGCATATTAATACATGTAAATATAAAAAATACAATTAGATTGCATATTGATACATGCAAATATAAAAAATACAAATGTTGCATTATATTTATACTATACAATTTTCCTATTTCTGTACGCCTATCATACATGTATACTTTCACATAGTCATTCCAAAAAATACTTTCAGATATGATTGAAGTATTATAATATTAATAAATCAAAATTTAAAAATAATTATATTTGAGGGAACCAACATTTTTGAAGATTTGTTTTTCTATTTCATTTTTCAAAAACATATAATGTATTTGGACCCGGCAAAAATTTAACCCTGGCTCGGATTTCTGACAATTCGAAAGGCTGGTCAAACGATCGATGGCACTTTTTGTAACATACAGAGTGTGTAGCTGAAACTTGAATCGAATTCAGGACCCCTTTATTCCTAGTCAGGTGATCTATTCATAAGCTATCCAGGCCGGTATGCAAGGTTCATTTACCAAAGCTACTGCATAACAGTGTATATTATACAATCATAGCCTTTTGATATCGGTCAATTCATGGTTTTATAGACCTGATGGGAGTATATCGGCCGAGGACGAAGTCCGAGGTTGATACTCTTTCATCATGCAGGTACTGACTGATATCAATAGTCTATAACTATTTTATTACGATAGATATTATAATATATCAAAAACTAATTCTCTTCATTTTCTTCAAGCTTATAATAGTAACATATTTTGTTCATAATGTATAGGTGTTCATTTTGCTCCTACATATAATTGTTTTATGTATATTTTTGCACTGATCAGATGGTATGTTGAAAAACATCAATGGAGAAATCTTACTTTATCAAAAGACAGCATCGGCTGCTAATAACAGTAATGGCACTTCTTTTCTTACTGGTCCTTTAATTATGATAATTGTGTTTTACTTTGGATGTGTCTTAATCAAAGTGGGAAAATTCTATGAAACATTTCCTTTAACTCTGGTTATTTATTGATTACGACTGATTTTCACAAGTTAAAGTGTTTTTATTACACTCAAAACATATCAAAATTATGTAAAATGAGGCGCAAAAACGATATGTTTGTGTGTGTCTAAATTACTAAATTGAGAGAGAGAGAGAGAGAGAGACAGAGAGAGAGAGAGAGGGAGAGAGAGAGAGAGAGAGAGGGGGGGAGAGAGAGAGAGAGAGAGAGAGAGAGAGAGAGAGAGAGAAGGGGGAGAGAGAGAGAGGATATAAAATGTAGTAACGCAGGGGTAAAGTAAATCCGAATTTCAAAAGTACTTAAATACTGGTACTATTATGATATTACAAAAGCCAGGTCAATTGTTTTAATCGTTGTTCTTCCCTGAAGGCAAAAGATTTCATCAGGGAGATGAAGTTAAAGATATTACAATATGAGTAGGAAAGCGTACTTTAAAATCGCTTTGTCCTTGAACCTTTAGCAGACCACACGCACACATTTGTATGTAGATCTAGCTTAAAAATTTAAACGAAAATTCGAAATTAAAATTGGGTTTAATATTCTAATAACTTCCTATATCTGTACACAAAGCTCTTTGTGTAATAGAAATCAATATAGTCGAATTATGGCCACCTGTCATTTTAACGACTCAATTTACCTAAAACAATGAAGACCGTCATCTTTACGGTCCTGACTTTGGCTCGTTCGATGATAGGGTTTCTGTGTCTTCCCAACGAATAACCACGAGACGAATCTACGGTCACTGTCAAGAAATGAAGCAACGTTATTGATAAATGATAAGCAGTATCTCTAACTCCTTTACATACCTAGATCATGTGCGGATTTAGCGAGGGGGGGGGGTCTAACTTCAAACTCATCAAATTCACATTATGATGACCAAAAACTAAGCCCCTCCCCCGGACAAACAAAATTATAATTCCTCCCCGACCCCCATCACTCCATTTGAAAAATTTTACAAATCCGCACATGTACTATAGAGTGAGAAAACTTTCTAGACATACCGTTACTAAGCAAACTTTCTTGTCTTTCAAACGTCCAGTTGGATCGTTCTCTCTGTGCGTCGTCGTCATTGCGGCAGATAACGGCGATGATGAAGCAATAGCATACCATAATTATTAGAGTGGGGATGATAAAGGCCGCCAGTGCTATAAGGGTCATATAAATCTGTAATGAATATAGATCAGTTATACAAAGCACCATTAAAAATCGGGCGATCATTAGTTATGAAATATTGATGTCAAATTGGCATTCCATAATTTAGTTCATGGCATGCCGAGTACATGTTTTTAAGACCGATGAAGGCAGATACATAAGTCATTTTAACTAGACCTAGATTGTCGTGACGTAGACCTGTCTACGTCATTGTTAATCAATCATGGCTCAGTAAAATCAACAAGATCTGTGCAGCGCTTGCTGTGTCTTCGTAATTTGTGCCCATATCGTTTTAGACCAGCGTCATTTGCAACTTGTGTTGATGCAAGAAAGTCCGAAGTTTTGTAAATATGACTTTCACCTTTGGTCCGTGTATATGATTGAAATCCGGATCACACAAGGTGACGGTTTTGTCGAGATAGGTGACATTATCGTCTGTGACATCAAACAGGACAAGGATTGGTAGTGCAAAAACAAATGAGAGAATCCAAGCCGCTGCAATCAGGACCTTCGCTCTGAACTCTACAAAAACACACTGCAAATTATGTCGTCCGATATAACCAGAAAATTGTAAAGTTGGATTTGATATAATAAAAAAAAGTCGTTGGTCTCTTACTGACCTCTGCGAGAGAATCTCATTGGTCTGGCCACGGCATCAAGCCTGTCAATACTCATAGACACCAACACGTACGTGGAGGAGTATATCACCACTACCTTCAAAATAGTGTTCATATGCTATTATTCATTTATTATATAGAGACATTTTAACAAAATCCATTTTAACAAAACCTTTGACTCGCGGTGTAATGTAATGAAATACCCTTTGCATCAAAACAAGTTGAAAATGACGCAGGTTTCAAGCAAAATTTGCAAAGATTAAATGAACAGCATAATAATATAGCCAAACAAATGCAGATTTCAAACAGAACCAATTGAACGACATTGAAATTAAAAGGCCTACGTCATATTGCTGTTTGACAAAAGTACCAAACGTCCATGGTCTTGGTCTTGGCTCTAATCGGTTTGTTAAAAGAGGGATAACTCAGACTGCGACGCAAGTCCATTGTATCTTACAAGAGTGATTTATGTCACCGTTAAAGTATGCTTAAATTGTGCATATCTGCTTAATATTCACATTTCTTTTATAAAGTGACAAAATATATGGTTCCAATTATCAAGCGAGCTTTGAATTTCG
This sequence comes from Magallana gigas, assembly GCF_963853765.1. Lineage (NCBI taxonomy): Eukaryota > Metazoa > Mollusca > Bivalvia > Ostreida > Ostreidae > Magallana > Magallana gigas. The sequence goes on from NC_088854.1 coordinate 46,404,698, forward strand.
TTGATTTTACGAGCTGATTGAATCATGAAGTTTGCAGATTTACAGTACCTTAATGTATTGCAGTAATTTGCAGAGAAATGAACCTCCATTAAAATCTATCTGCACCTTTTCCACAATATCGTGTCCGACTATAACCAAACCAACCAGAAGATCTGCAAGGATTAATTAGTGCATGGTGAAAGAAACATACAGTTAAAGGTGTTGAACTGTAATTTTACATGTATTCAATTCTAAATAAAAACATCAAAAAGTGCCGTGCTTACAATATTGTTATATTTTTTCGGTTAAAATGTGAATAAAATGTTTAAATATTAATTCATGTTGACATATATACCCTTTCACTGTGTTCCATGTATGCTGAAATCTGTTATCAAATTAGTTCAATTCAACCCTAATTTTCCCGACGGTGCTGGGTTCTGCAGCTACCCTTTAATATGCTTTCAGTCTATCTAACGTCAAGGGAAGCAATTTATCGTTTATCTTTACAGTTTTCTTCGATTTTCAAATAAATCAAGAGAATGTGCATGCACAACATAACAATTAATTGATCCTTAATTTTTTGAAAATGGAGGAGCTAACCCGCATGTTAATTCTTTCTGAAAGACTAGTATAAACTATCAAAGAAAGGATTTTTTTAATTTTAATGTAGTTAGGCTTTGATCGATTCGAAATATTCAGTGCAAAGTCAACATCAAAGGTTTTACCACACCATTCATTTCAACATTGTAAACATTTATTTTTTTTAGCAAATATTTTGCTTTAATAAACTGATCAATACCCAATAATGCGTTTAAAGGCAATTTTTTTTAATTTCAAGGATTGCGTAAACATTTACATTAGATAATTTATATGTTATGTTGAAACTGGTTAAATCATGATATGGTTCTGACAGTGGCTCTATGAATGCAATCATATTTGTTAAGAAAATGGAAGGAAAAAATGGAGAGAGAAAAATACTAGTATACAAGGGATATCAATATTTCATAACAGAATGCAAACTATTGCTGAAATCAATGTTTGCAGAGAGAGAGAGAGAGAGAGAGAGAGAGAGAGAGAGAGAGAGAGAGAGAGAGAACAGTGAGTGAATGAGACAGCGACTTATCACTGTGTATGAATTTTTTTTCCTACGTCACCTGCTATCGCTAAATGCAGTATGAAGAAGTTCATCCGGGTCTTTATGCCATTTTCGGAATATATCAGCGACAGCAGGACACATCCATTGCCTACGACGATCAGCAGAAACAGTGACGTCAGCATAACTAACTGAGGGACCTACAAGAAGTGAACAAAAAACACACAACCAAATTAACAAATATGTGCATCAGGGGAAATTTGTAATGATACATTCAAAGAATGATTAAATATCATTCTACCGGTCATTACTTTTTTAGTTGCATTTAAGTTTATAAGGTACCAATTCTGATTTATATTCCTCAATATATATGTCATAAATACGTACTAAAATGCAATATGGCGACATTACTCAGTCTATATGCATCAATATGCCCGAAATGCCCTTTATAATTTGATAAACAAATTGCACAACAGCAGTCACATATTACCAGAAGCAGCTGATGCAAAAGATATGCAAAAGAATTTGCAGATAAATGAAGGTTTTAATGTGTGTATTCCCTTCTTCATTACTTAGATTGTAATTCTTATACACTTAATCTTAAAAGCCGTGGGATTTTCCCGATTAATGTATCGAAACCTTATTGAACCTCAACCATTTGAGGCCCATGCAGACAACACTATCTGATTGATCATGGCTCTCATAAAGGTTATTTTATTTGTATATAGGTTTTGAAAACAAGTTGATAGCTATTTCACTGTACAATCTAAAAGTGATTTTCATTGTCATTCTGTGAAATTCAACCAATATCTGACGCGTCATTGAGGTGATATAGTGAGAAAAAACTAAATCGATCCTCCAAAGTCGCTTCATTTAAATCTCATCACCTTAAACTTATGAGTTTTATTGCAACTTTACATAATACACATACTAAATAATATAAATAAGATAATATTATTAGTAAATTGAAATATAGTTTAGATTTACAAAAAATTCTGGGTTTTCTCTGTAATACATTGTAATTCACAGCGATATGGAAACTAACAGGGATGCAATTTTAAGCTACTTGATCCAATTCTAACCAATTTATCGATTGGTCGAAACCTTCAGCAACCTAACAAAAAATAACAGACTACACGAAATAATCATGATGATATCAGACTCAAACTCTCATATATGAAGACTATATAGTTATTTTTACCTATACTTTTTATGATTGAATTAATAATTTATTACAAAAAGATGTAAATATAAACAATAAAATACTTTCCTTGATGGTTCATGCGAGTTATGAAGGTGGCGATCATTGCAGAAAAAATAACCCAATAACGCTGGTAGTGTCTTTTTTCGGCAATGTCGCTGCCTTCATATCCCCATGAATCACAAAAAAATAACAGTATCTGCAATTCCAATGTGATTCATAGTATACATAATATTGAGCATAAATTTGTCAAATTCGCGATGATATCGACAATTGACGTATAGACTCATTAATAACTTAACTCCTAGCCACAGTAGGTTTCAATGAATAATCCCTCTCGGTTTCAATTTTTTATAACATGCACTCATTTCCATTTTGTATTGATTATAATCAGAGACCAACAACGGACACTGTATATGAATAAAAATAATTCTTTATTTCGGTTCTATTTTATTCACTTGCACATTTACCATCTTGTTTTCGAGACTTGCATTGATTTTCTTAAATCTTTTAAAAGTTTCAAAAAAATCAATGAAGTAAGCTTACTGATTGTTTTAATCTGCAGTAGTGAATAAGGCAATGAGTTGTATATATTTAATGCCGCGAGGGGAGCACATATGGTAGAGACACAAGCTGTCAATTTTATCTAATAACTAATTAAGAGTCGACAGCAAAATCCAATTGCAACTTCAAAAGCCTTCTTCAAAACCCATAGGGTACTTTACGAACACTATGGATATAAAAAAATTGATGATTTTTAATAGGTCCAATGAAATTCAATACAAGGACTTTTTAAAAGAACTGATTGTCTAAATATAAGGTATGTCCCCGGTAATACTTCCTCAGAAGTATCTGGTTTTATCTGGTTTTCTGTACATCTTCATTCCCTTGTGATTCAGGATTACCTGTATTTCACAATGATAGAAACATATTCGTGAATAGGGGCTCTTGGCCGACAGGCCGCATCTGATGACGTCAGAGCGTGTGCAAAAGGCTCTTGATGGGACGTTTATCATTATATATATTTTTTTTTTTTTATAATTTTCTTGATTTTTATTGTAAAATTCAGTTACGTTGATGTCATTTTTCATTTAGAATCATTGATTTCGTGCCATAATGTCTTCGCTAGCCAAGGGTTTCCGATACACTACACGTCTCATATATCTTCATATTTCTCTTTATGAAAAGCTTAGTTTATCAGTAATCCTCGGCCAGCAAAGACGATATCATAGGTGTCGGTATAATTAAACGAGACGCCATAATACTTATACATTTTATCAAGTCCTTCCTTTTTAACAAAGTTTATACTTCAAATAATCAATATTTCATTTTTCGGTACTTCAGTGAAAAATATCGTTTAATTCAAAATCAATGGAAATTTGATTTACCGCTAACAGGTATGGAAAACCAATACTGATATCAATTTGAATTCTGTTTCAGTCTCTGGCCGTGCTCTATGATATAATCCAATGATAGGAATTTTCGCCCCATAAAAATGCATCGATTGGGATCAGCATATTGCAACATTCCTAAAAATAACACTGAATGTCGTAACATTTTCATGCATGTATAGTTTTCCTCTTTTTAAGAATTATATCAAATTAATATCATTCTATCAGTAATTCTACTTCATAATTTCGGCAAATGAATTCCAGAAATCAGAGGTACTTTGCATTTGAATTCCAAAAAAAAGAAGAATGAAAAACCAATATCTTTGATATTTTTCTCCATAAAAAAACATATCATGTTTTTTGACCCAGGTATCGCAAATAATTATTCTCCAGCGTGCAATGAACGTGAAGATTAGCTTGTGTGGGGGAACCCAGTTGGCCGCCATAGTTGCACAATACTCTGTGAAACCTCTGAGTGTTTAAAATGCGGCGTATTTGTATTTCATTTTTTTTAAAGTGCATAAATTCTTTTTAAAAATGACCAAAACAAAAAACAAAACAAATGTGGTATCATTTATATTCATATGTATTTTCGTGGATTTTGTAATTTAAGTTCTTTGAAGGTACATAAATATGTTCAACTATCAATCAAATGTGTTTTTACATCATTTGTCTTTCCAGATCAACTCAGCAACAAAATCCTTGAAAATTGCGTTCAGCGAACAATGTTCATTGATCTAAATAATGTTCAAAGAATGGTTTTTATTGAGATTTCTCTTCACAATCATTGTTGTATTTTTGGTTGTTCAACTACAATTGCTTCGATCTAGATTAACAATTTGAGGTTCTTCTTTTTTTAAAATAGCAAAATTAATTGTTGTCAAATTTACCCTTCCACACAAACACACCACACACGTACCGGGGTATATAGCAAGAATGACGACGATGCTAATGAGGACAGAAACTCTCGCAAGAACACGTGTGTAAACTCGTTTGCATAAACATCCGTCAGGACTCCCTTACCACTTCCGTTTACATCTTGGAGCCTCCAGTCCAATCAAGACACTTATTTCTTGCATAATAGTCCACGACTTCCATTCATTTTTATGGGCTTTTTTCAAAATTGCTCGGGACAGTTTTCGATTGTTGTGTCAAGTGTTTCTGTCTTATTTTGATTGGCATATTATTTATGAACATTAAATCAGACGGATCTTTCTGTTTATTAAATACAATTTTCATTGTGATGGTTTTCCTACTTCTATAAGAAAAACAGATAAGAATAATGAAAATAACTTGCTCTGAATAATAAAGCAAATTTTTTTAAAAAATTATTATATTGGTTTTTTTCCGTAGATTCACTAGTACTAAACAGTATATGATGCATGTAGCTATCAAAATAAAAACTACTAGAATGAAGCATTAATAACAGAAACCAATTATAAAAGTGTGACGGTCAAAACACATTTAATCAATAAAACATTGCTAGGAGGAAAATTGAAAACATAGAAGAGATTGTAAAAAAAAAAACATATTAGCCTGCCAAAAACTTGATGTTTTCCTACTAATTATTAAATTCTGATCGATAAATTGTAAATACTTATTTTTGAGTGCAACCTCGATCATTATCATTTATAATTGAAGAAACTTTATATACAATTTCAATTGATCTTTTATATTTTTTGTGTTTGCAAGAATTTGCGATTTTACTAAATTAATATGTATATATATAGGCGATATCACGTCTCGCGAATGTTAGGATTTGTAACATGAAAGAAGGTTTCTGCGTAATTGGTAAAGAAAAGAGATTTTACCGAAAGACATTAATAAACCGAAAATGGCTTCTGTCATTACATAGCAACGCACTAGGGTAGTGCTTAGCAGTTTTATCCAGGTTTTCCAAAGGAAAAATCCGGTTATTGAAGTGGTGAAAATGGCGGGCGGGCGGTTGCTCTACTGAATGGACACCTCCTCTTACAGTTGTAGGAAGATGGGTTTTTTCTTCTTGTTTTTGGCAGATCAGTTGTAAATTTACATGTATCAAATTGTGCATATTACATTGCATGTTGTGTACTTGGATTTTGATTTTTTTGTAATTTATTTTTAAAGAATGAACACATGTTGAACTTAGTCATTTTTTCGTATAATATTACTTACGTGGTACTTATACCCCTGTTGTACAGGTAACTCATCAAACAGTTTTCAAGATATAAAGATAAAGTTTTTCAGATCAATTGTACATATTTGATATGCATATCACTTGGGTATTGATATCTAATAATTTATGAAAAAATACCAACTGTTGAACTTATTTATTGTTTGACAAAATACTGCATATAGAGGGCCACATTTCTCTGAATAGGTAGTGTTTATCAATTCAGGGGTGACAAATGGATTATTTTTAAAGGAAAAGCCGGTTTGCTGTCACATTGACAGGTTTTCCCTTTGTTGGCTGTTTAACTGTGTTGATCATCAAGTGGGATCTCCATTCTTCTTGAGTTGATTTAAACTTGTATTCCTAATAATAACTTTTATTTTGTGTAAAATCTTGTTTTTATAGAGAGGACTTGGTTCATTTTCATTCAAAACAACAAAAAACAAAATCAGATTTTTAACATGCAGGATAATTAAGTTGACATAAACTATATCAACATGAAAAAATAAATTATATTTTGATGCACTCATTACACCACAATCTACCATAATGATGTTGACATGCACTTGAACCTATCAAATATAATCGATTGCATGTATTTCCAATATATGACAGCAATCAAACATGCAATATGCAGTTTTTTCCCTTTTTAGTCTAAACAATATTTATTTAGTGAATTGCATCATACATTATAAAATGACAGTACACAGAAGATTGAGAAACAAGCCAAAAGGCTTATGTTAATCTCGCTCTCGTCATTTTACAAATGAGAGGTGGGTAAAATTTTCAACTACACTAACATTACACATAAACATTGAATAGGAAAAATGTAGGGAAAAGAAATAGAAAATGAAAGGCGAGAAAAGAATAGCTGGAATTGAGTATTGAGACAATTGTAACAAACCAATAGATAATGTCTATATTAATCGACTAAGGCTACTTATACATGTATTAATATTGAAACATAATGTTACTAAGTAGCTCTAAATAAGCATTATATACGGTATCTGTGAACATACAGGTACATATATTTCCCTTTTTTTTATTAACAAAGTAATACACACACTATATGTATCTATATACACACACAAACATTTTGATGATCATGAAATACATGATTGTAGTTTTGATAAATAAGAACAATAAAATGCAGGTAAATCTTCTTTATCATGAACATTTTGCACAAAATTCATTGAAAAGAAGAGAAAACAAATAGGTAAAGGATATGAAGAGAGGGAAGGATGCCATAAAAGTGAAAGAACGGTGTTGTATACGTGATAAAGAACTAAGCAAGATTTGTAGAAAAATGTTTAAAAAGAGAAGTATTTACTTAATATCAAATAAGAGATTGAAGCCACAGATGGAAAGGCTAAATAATTGTAATTTTAAAAAAAAAAAACAACAGAGCAACAAATGCGGTATGTGTTATTTCCATTGATCTGCAACTTATTCATGTGTTAGCATGTAACGTATTTATTTTTATCATGAAATGCCATTTGTGAGAAGTACTGTGATTTTGAATAAAGAGAAGAGGCTGACTTACCTTGTATGTCAGTATAAGCTTATCAAAATTGACAATCTGTGTGTTGTTGTTATAAAAACATGTTGTTTATATAGTATCTAATGTACATTTTTTAATTTTTATTCATTCAAGTTCTCGGGCCAAACGCAATGCTTATAATGTGTACAGTTTATACAAGGCCACTAACAATAAAGGATTCGAAAATAAAGAAATATCGAACCGTCAATTGAACAAAAAATTAAGTTAACTAATTCAGTTAATTAAGGGAAAGTTACATTTGGCACAGGCGGGTGATGTTGATCATAAGTTTAATATGCATAACTTCCTCCAGTTCCTGTGATTTCGACTATCGAAGGTAAGCAATATTGTTAAATCAGAACTCTACAGAGTGACATGCATAATGGATATAAATTTAACCAAATTGATTTTCTATCGTCCTTATTACGTCAACAAACAGGAAACAGTAGAACCTGTCACTGTGCAATGAGATTTTAAATATCCGCCGTGCCAATGCATGCTCTGTTAAATACGACCCACTTAGTTGCAATACTCTGGGCTGCAGTTATTGTTGTGGCACTTACTGGTGTATGCATATATATTGCTGTCCTGTACATTTCAAATTGTAATTGGGATAAAAATATTATGCTAAATATTCTGTGTTTGTAATGGAAACACAACAACCTAGAACTTGGCTCATATTTAAGGAGGCGGGGGGGGGGGGGGGGGGGTGTCAACACATTACCCATCAGATCTACCGACCCACTGTCACGATTTCGCGCGATAACGTGTAATGTGACGGCGCATTGAATTCGTGTTATCGCGACGGCGAGTGAGTAAGACTGTGTTAGCTCAATGACGTGCTTTGTGAAGTTGCATTTGCATGACCGCGTGTTGTATGAACGCAAAACACCACGTGGTGTGAGGTTGTTGTCAGCGTATTCGGCGAATAACTTACCTTGGCGCATCGAAATGAATGATGGAGACGGAGTCAAATAGTTTCAGATAGTCTCAGATACAGCGAGTTGCTTATAATTAGGGGTGCAGTGATGGCGTGTTGTCGCATGCAATGCTGCTCAAAGCGCGACGATGTTTAAAATAGTGTAAAAGCCCAATTACAACGATGTGCACTGAGGAGTTGCAATTGTTGACACTGTGCAAAAGCCTTATCCTTGTGCAAAAGTTGCACAAAAAACGTCAACAATAAAAATATAGTTTTACTTTAGCAAAATGGCTCGCATCATCAAATACTTGTATTCAAATCACGTAAAGAATTATATAAAAATCCGGTTGGGAAAAAAATGAGAATTTGTCATGCTACGCCAACAATGTTGCGCAAAATTATCATGAGTCCCATGCAATGATAACTATCAAATCTTACACGTATATGAAATTTACTTTTTCTTCTTCCGTGCAGTTGTTAAATAATTTTTCATTTGGTTTATACTTGCAGCAATATAACAAAATTAATGTTCTGTGTACAAAATAGACAAAACTAGTATTATGTGATGAATTGTATACATGATGATATCAACACTACATACATGCAATCGTTCAATCACTCAATCCTACTTCCAACAAAACTCAAAATGAAACATGTGCTGATTTAGAGGGGTTCGATTGGGTCTGGAAAATTCATATAAATTTAATTCACATACACTGTAATGAAATTTCTATAACTAGGCCTCCGAAAACAAAATTATTCCTCGGACCCCGCCCCCCTCCCCCTTGGAATTTTTTTTCTGGACCTGTGCATGACATATACATGCGTGCACTCTTTTGCATGCTATATGCATAGAAATTAACACTGTACTTTTTAAAAAGTGTATCGCAATACACACGAGGAGACTGTTGCACGCAAATCTCTTTTTTATTTCTAATAAAGGTTATATCAGCATATTGAAGTAAGTTATTTAATACTTATTTTTAAGTAATATACTTTAGCAATACTGTCCCACAAAAGAGAGACTGATATCCGTGTACTAATATGCGTTACAAACCTAGAACCATACACTGGTACATCTTTTATAGTCTAACCTACTGATATTTCATTTATATGGAGATCGAATGATTCATCTTTATTCATGTTGTTAATGACTTTGTTCTTATATATGGAAATTTGACGAAAAAAAGCAGCCAATACTCGGCAACGAAATATGCCGAATAAATTCCCACTTCGTGCAATTGTTCTGCAATTTGTAGACATTCTTTTATTAATGAAAAAGAACTAATCCGAATTATTAATTGGCAACTATGAAAGACTACGGTATATGTCCCGCCTTCGATTATTGAGAGCAACACTTTTGATGATATAATTGCTTGATATTATAATGTCTACATGCATGCAGGTTTTGATGGTTGAATAGATAACGTATACATATGCATGTATAGGTCAATGTATACCGATGCCATGTAGCATCTGTAGTGTGCTTGTCAAAAAATTTACCGTTGCAGCTGAAATCGGTTTAAAAGTTCATCACGAGGATAAGTCCAAAGCTCCGTTATTTTGGTAATTTCCCATGATATTAAAAAAGCGACGAACGATATTTCGAAAATATTATCAATAACGATCATATCAATATAAACGTTTATATTCTCTTTGGGGTTTATAGCTGCTCAAAAATGATACTATTGTACAGAGTTGACTTTAACGCTAGGTCTGATGTTTGGCCATTAAAATATAATTTTTTGGGGAGTTGATTTTAATCAACTCTCCTATGCAGTTACTCAGTCAAACCGAAAGAGAAACAGTGTTTGGACCTCAGCACAAATCATTGCTGCTGACAAGACTTAGTTCTTGAAAATAATTGATGAATTCGATGTAATGTATGCGAAAGAATTGTTTTTCAAGGAAACCTTTTTATAAGTACCTTGAAAATAGTCAGATTTTAAATGGTACGAACAATTTAAATATTTTTTGTAGTCGTGTGTATTCCTACGCCAGAGTTCAATATAGTCTGGTTCAACTCGACGCTCGACTGTCTCCGTAAATCCTTGTCGGAGATTTACGGTGTCAGCCGAGCGTTTGGTTGATCGAGACTAGAGTTCAATATTCCTTGGATCCATACAATTTTCGAGAAATATTTCTATTACTGATACATAGTTTGATTGAATTAATTTTATCTTTAAATATTATTTAACATGATTCATATGGGGGTTTCTCGACATTCTGGTCGAAAAAGTCCAAAAATTCATATTAAAAAATGTGCGTAATTTAAATTACGTACAACATGTACTTGTCATGCAAGATAACATATCAAAATAACATCGACAAAATCAACTCCCGTTAGTTCCTCAGTACTTTGATTGTCATTCTAACCAAATATCACAAATAGTTTTAATCTCTCACGAAGCATCGAGTAAGATTTAATTTAACAATACATGTGTCACATTAAAAATTTAAAATTCTGATAATTTAAAACTATCTATAATTTTTTTTTTCAAAATTCTTTAAATTTTTAAAATTTTTTAATGTAATACATTACTAACATTACGAGGGTTGTTTGGAAATTATTAAAACAACATGGATATTTCCCTTTCTAAGTGACGAATTAGGGTGAAAATTGGCATGAACATTGAAGAAACCTTAAGAAATACATGTAATTAAAGAAAGTAATATTTAAAAAATGTTTAATATTTTGTTTACAACGGTAGATAAACAAATCGGTGGTCGGGGTACCCGGCGCAAGCATAAACTCGAAGAATAAGAAAACTAACTCATCGTCTATCTAAGTGTCCGCAAACTTACAGCTTATACTAAAAGAAATCAGATTATATATGTTCATTTTGCTATTTATTGTGACTAACTTTTGATCAAGTTTCACTAGTGTTTGAGTTGAAATACAGATATGGTACAGATATCGTTACCAAGCGACAGTATGTAGAGAGTATGTCAAGGCGGCGCAGCGAATATACATCAAATTGATGGAAATATTCTGGAAAAGACCTTTTAATGCCACCAAATTGCTTTAACAAAAACTATACGATGGCAAGGGATAACGAACTTCAGTTTATCGTCTTTTTTCACTTGTTTAGCTAGAATTCAGACAAACTGACTGAATATCAAGTACTTTTTACACACTAACTGATGTCAACAGTTCTAAAATATGTACACAGAATCACTGCAGGAGACATTTCACAGTAACGTCCTTTCTGATATATTTCATTTTATCAAATAAAATATACAACATAAGTAGTCATGTTGTATATTTTATTTGATAAAATGAAATACATGTATATCAGAAAGAACAGTAATTTGACTATCGGTTAGAAATGACCCGATTTTTTTTCCACAAAAATCAAGAATGGAGGAAATATGCGAATGTTGACATCTTGAAATGTAAACAAAAGATGAGAAATGAAGAATTATTTCTAATTTCCCTTTGTTTGTTAGGTGTTTAAAACATAGGATCAATAAGAAGCATTAATTAAAATGACGTTGCGGTAAGTTTTCGGTTGCGCCGGGTCACTGGGCGATGGCAATTTGGTCAGATTACCAGGAATGATCTAATCATGCTATGGACAATACATATTTTACATTGATAAACTCTATCCTGGTGTACGTTATTGTAAAATTTCAAGGGTTTATCTTTTTCCCCAATGAAATAAGAGTAAAATTCTCAATTATTTCCGAACAACCCTCGTATTGTCTAATCACAACTATAAAGAGTACACAAGCAAACACACTTTGAAACAAGTTTTGGTTAATAGTTTTAGCGGAATTTTATTTTGACCTTTGGGGTATCGGTGTTTTGGTCTGCTGCTCATTCGCTGGTAAATTACATTTCAAAACTAGTCATCGTGCAATTGGAAAGATACTGCGTTTTGTTTTGTTTTTTAAATATCAATTTTGATGCAATCATACATGTATACAATCAAACCAAACATCTTTTAATACCATTGCAAATCAAACTCCGGTTTTCAATACTTTTTACTGCATGAGGCATTGATTATAAACGTGCATTAATGTCAAAAACATATCGTTACATGCTGGTTTCTTGATGCGGGAAAGGTTTAAATCTCAAGTGTTATAAAAACTTTTCTTTGAAGAGAAGACAATATTTTCTCTCCGAGTATGTAATCATTTTAATGTTTAGCCTATGTGAAAACAAGCATGTATCTTCTTGACTTTCTTCTCACGTAATTTACAAGGAACAAATCAAGTGCTGCTGATACTGCATTTTCTTCCACTGAATAACCAATTTGATAAGAATCCGAGTGTACTTTTATATGTTATTTTCCAACGATTGTTTTAATATTTTTGCATCGATGATATTTATATTAGTCCCAAATATAATTAGTTTAACCTCTAAATTTAATCTAGGACATTGTTATTCTTATCATGCATATCTACATGTATACTTATATCATATACATGTCGAATTATGTCTTACCTGCCAAAAAGAAACTTCTCTATGATCGCCAAAAGAGTCGGAAAGGTTTCGCGGATCCAGCAATTTTGTTGCATTGCTCTTGTCCATATTCAAGTCCTTTGCACTAATCAAGCTATACAGGCAAAACTCTCCAACAGCAATTGTTATAACATCCTCCCCAATGAAATGCAAATCTACATAGGCTTGGTGCTTCAAAGATCTGTTTTTCTAGCTAGGTTTCATTGATTGGTACCGGTATAAACACAAACGCCCTGCAGCTCGAGAATTGAGCACTGCGAGAAAATTCATTTTCAGTTAAAATGAACCCAGCATTAGGAGACAACTCTTCTCGGCGTCGTTGACACTATTCTGTCAACTTCCGCCATGGCAATGTAAGAGCTTCAGTTTATTACTGATGGCCATTAGTATTACTTCATTTCATTGTTTAGTTATTAAGAAATAGCCGTAATATCTCGACCGCAAATAAGAGATATCGGATTTCCGATCTACGGGGAGAGTCGATAGATGGATGGGCAGAGAACAGACTGTCTTGATACCCATCTGTATGGCTACCCTTTGGAAGGCATGTCTTAAAATCTTACCTCGGAAATTACCTCGGAAATTCCTTGTCTGGGTTGAAAAAATAAAGGCAGTGGTTATTTGTTAGGATCTTTGATCTGTCTTTCTTAATTATGATTGGAACAGTTTACAGTACATTTTGGTTGGGTTTTTTTTAAAGTATTGATCAAGCACATTGACAAATATTATGATGACTAAAATCATAAATTATGGATCAACACCGATAATTGTTTTATAAAAATTAAACTGGTTTAACACATTTTAAAGAAATATCTCTTCCTTAGTCCAAATTCTATATTTTCCAGTTTCGGATTTTTTTTCAAGTTATAATAAGCTAAGGATTTTAATTTCTCATACTTTTGAATTGGAAGTTTTAAAATGACATGTCACGACTTGAGCTAAACACTTTCCATAAAAAAAATAATGTCTCTTTTGGCAGACCGGATTGTACATAACGGTAAAGCCTATCAGCGTTATATAAACTGGACAAAATGAAACGCCTTGTCAATACGTGTACATGCTTTGGAAACACGATGGAAGTCTGGACCTTTTTTGCAGCCAAAAAGCTTAAAGTCAGATAACTGTTCAATCGTTAAAATGATAATGTCCTCCGGGTCCTACTCAACCCGGTCACGGTACGGTCATTTTTTCTAGATGACACAAAAAGCACTGATGTAGGCGGAGAATATATTATTTTATGATAATAAAGATATAAACTTTAATTTTATAAATATCACGATGACCAAAAGAAAATAAAACCAATTATAAAAGAACTATCTTGCCCAGCATGCATACAAAAAAATTGAGTGACTGTATCAGTTTAAATTTGTACAGGACTCGAATTATACAAAGTCCAAGAGATTTATCCAATTGTCGGAAACCAGCTGCCAGTCTGAAATACATAAATATATACGTACCAACCCTTGTTTTTGAAGGTTAAATTATGTTTGCTGAGTAATTTTTTAAAAGCAAATATGGCAATCGGTTATGTGTTGCCATGACGGCTATCCTTTTTTTCGTTTAGTTCACAAGTATTTCGTATTATGTTTGATGCATTTGATACTCAGCACTACAAATTATGTAAGAATTATTATCTTTGTTTACCTCTTAACGCTGCATTATTTTCTTTTTTTCATTTATAATGTGTTTAAAGTGGCATAGAGGCCCGACGGGTCGGGTCTTACAGTCGCAACTTCTCGGGCCTTTCCGACAGGCTCGGAAAAACACCTCGAATGTATTAACATTACCGGATGTTAGAATTTTATACAAAATGGACATTCGGATCACGCTCGCCCTTTTCCGTAACCGATAAAAATTATTTTATAATCACGTTATTTGCGGTGACGGAAATGGCCGAGTAGTTACGATTGACAAAATGGAGTCGCTTCCCATTAAAATAAATATCGGATAGAAAGCCTTTTAAGTCGCTTCTGTGTTATATTTTATGGTATATCATTTACTTTAATGAAGTCCAGCATACATCTCAACAGATCGTAAATATACATTCGAGGTGTTTTCCGAGCCTGCCGGAAAGGCCCGAAAAGTCATGTTTTTCCGAGCCCGCCGGAAAGGCCCGAGAAGTTGCGATTGGATATTCCACATGAAATCATACAATTGTATACACGGGTAACTATAAATAAATAGATTACTTACTTACTCCAAACGATATACAGACGTCGGTTATGGAACGCCATGGCTGCCTTATGTAAGGTGATTTTATTATATGCGGTGGGTCTATTATTATATGTTGTGGTTCTATAATTATATGCTGTGGTTCTATAATTATATGCTGTGGTTCTATTATTATATGCTGTAGTTTTATATTTATATGCTGTGGTTCTATAATTATATGCTGTGATTCTATAATTATATGCTGTGGTTCTATAATTATATGCTATGGGTCTATTATTATATGCTGTGGTTCTATAATTATATGCTAGGGGTCTATTATTATATGCTGTGGTTTCATTATTATATGCTGTGGTTTCATTATTATATGCTGTGGTTTCATTATTACATGCTGTGGTTTCAATTATTATATGCTGTGGGTTCATAATTATATGCTGTGGGTTCATAATTATATGCTGTGGGTTCATTATTATATGTTGTGGTTTCATTAATATATGCTGTGGGTTCATAATTATATGCTGTGGGTTCATAATTATATATTGTGGTTCAATTATTATATGCTGTGGGTTCATTATTATATGCTGGTATGCTTAAATTTTACACAGGCGCTCTTATTATGAATGTTCGTAAACAAAATAGCGGCAGATTCCACAGGGTTCATAGGAAAGGTATTGGAGGATTTAAACTTACATCTGTTTCACGACAGGTGCAGGGCTGAAAAAATAACCACAGATATTGTATGTAAATTATCTGCACACGAATTCCAAACTTTGGGGATCTCAAATACAAGGGATATGATGAGATTAAGAAACGAGTGTGTGAAATATGGAACTGAAAAGCCAAAAAAGGTATTGCCTCGGTGTGGTCCTCCGATGTATGATATTCCAAAAACAGTATTAGAAATGTTCCTTGAAAGTGGATGCACAATTACTTACATTTCAAACCTTCTCTCAGTGTCAAAAAGAACGATTTAAAGAAGAATGGCACAGTATGTACTTAGTAAAATAATTTTTTTTAGAAATATCCGACAATGACCTCGATTTAAAACTCGGGGAAATTTTAAAAGATTTCCCCCTCTGTGGAGAAAATCTCTTAAGACAGATGATAACTTTAAAAGGGATAAGGGTTCCTAGGTGGAGACTAAGAGAAAGCATATATCGAATGGATGAACGTGGTGTTTGTGAGAGACAAGCTGGCAGACTGCACAGACGTGTTTATAATGTAACGGGCCCAAACCATTTATGACACGTAGACACTAATCATAAACTTTTGCGTTGGCGATTCATAATTGTTGGCGGAATAGATGGTTTTAGCAGACTGGTGATGTTCTTAAGATGCACAGACAATAATACAGCTGAAACAGTACTGCAGTGTTTTTTGTCAGGCGTGGAACAATATGGTTTACCAAATCGGGTTAGATCAGATAAAGGTATGGAAAATATTTCTGTGGCTGACTACATGTTGTCCAAAAAAGGTCATGGGAGTATGCTTACTGGAAAAAGCACACAAAATCAGCGCATTGAGAGACTTTGGAGAGACGTGTACGATGGGGTTCTTGTATATTTTTATAACTTAATTTATCATATGGAGGACCTTGGTATTCTGGACTCCCTCAACCCACTTCATTTAGCTGTTCTCCATTATTTATTCTGTTCGGAAATCAACAGAAAGCTTGCATTTTGGAGTGATGCATGGGCTAGGCATAGACTGCGCACAGTAAAGTCAACCCCATTAATTTTATAATTTTCAGGGCAGTTACAAAACCCAGTTGGTCTAGATGAACATGAAAATATGCAGAACTATGGAATTGAGGGATTTGTAGATGAATTTATTGTTGAGGAAGGCAGGCCAATATTTGAATCCCTTTCCACAATGATCAGTCAAGAATGCCAAAATGCTTTAGAACAAGAATTTCACAGGGATTGTCAAAGTAATGGAATAGCTGATTTTCAAAGATGTTTGGATACTGTTGAAAGATACACTTAGAAACTGTGACAGCTCAGATATATACATGTACAATTACAAGATATTAAACATACCTACCAGTGTTTCACATCATAGTTACACACATATATACATATATTGTTTTAATCTTGTTACCTGTCTTTTGCGTTTGGGCAAAATTGCTAGAAAAAAATTTTAAAAAAATATTGTGTGGAACTAAGCTTCACATTTTGTAGTGCGTTACCTTTTCTATACATGTACGCAATGTTGAAAACACTATCTTTTATTTGTTTGAGGAACTGTATTCATTCTGACAAGGCCTTTCAATGGGTATATTTTTTACCTTGACCCAAGAGTTTGACCCACTTTTCAAAAACATGAACCTTGGTCATAACTTTTGAACATTTAGACTAGGGCTTTCATATTTCATAGATGTATTTCTCGTTTTAAGCTCTTCCTTTGGATAACAACAAAGTTTGTCTTTTGACCTTGACCTTTGGAGTTTGACTTGCATTAGAGAAACTTCAACCCTCGCCATACGCTGCCATTCTGGGACATCAGTGTTTCACAAACACATCTTGTATTTATTTTGGTTAACTTGGCTTTTTTCCCTTTGAAGAACTACTCATAATTTATCAAATGACATGAATTTAAGATCAGAATTTTCTCACTCTCTTTATAAAAATATGATAGGGATTCATAAAAGAAATACAGTAACGGTGCATTAAGAGGGCAAACAAATTATCAAATTAAAATCAGATGCGTTTGTGAAACACTATGCGCCCGGCGGCAACAAATTTCGAAAAAGCAATTTTTTAGCATATAGGTCACAGTTAAGGTCACAAACTCATTGTTCTAGGTGTCATTTAAAAGCACCCAATTAGTGAAGTATGCATACCAAATACGAAGTCTCTATTTCCTATGGTTCAAAAGTTATGGCGAAGGTTAAAGTCGACAACAGACAGACAAACAGGACAAAAACAATATATGATTCGGACGCATAAAAATGTGTCCTGATAGAATTCGTGAGCAAACACGCTAAGAGAGATGCCGAGACATAGAATTCTTTGAGCTACTTGGACTTTCAGTAACCTACTCTCAAATGACGGTATAGATTCTCAAGCTTGTACTTGATTTTTGATAGCACACTCTCTTTAAAGAATCTTAAACATCAACGATTAATAGTAAAGCTTATATTATTATAGTTGATGTTGTAAATAAAACAAGAGATCAATCTTACATACTCAGTATTTTAATCATTTTTATTGTAGTTAAAAAATATAAAAGATTTAAAACACAAACACATTCTCTGCTTTGTCTGAAAGTATAATATTGATAAATTGAAACAAGATGTGTTTGTGAAACTCTATGCGCCCGGCGACAACAAAGTTCTAAAAAGCAATATGGGTCTCAGTCAAGGTCACACGACCATTGTCCTTGGTGTCAGTTGAAAGTGCTTGTAAATGTAAACTCCAAAACGAGAAATCCGGATTCGAATAGCTAGTTTCGAATAAACCGACAGCATATATAATTATGAAACCACAGCATATAATAATGAACCCACGGCATATACATGTAATTATGAACCCACAGCATATAATAATGAAACCACAGCATATAATAATGAACCCACAGCATATAATAATAGATCCATGGCATAAAATAATAGACCCACAGCATATAATTATAGAACCACAGCATATAATTATAGTACCACAGCATATAATAATAGAACCACAGCATATAATTATAGAACCACAGCATATAATTATAAAACCACAGCATATAATAAGGGAACCACAGCATATAATTACAAACCCACAGCATATAATAATAGACCCACAGCATAAAATAATAGACCCACAGCATATAATTATAGACCCACAGCATATAATTATAGAACCACAGCATATAATTATAGACCCACAGCATATAATAAAATCATCTAACATAAGGCAGCCATGGCGTTCCATATCGGTAACAGAAACTTTGTGATAGTGTCTCGCGGGTTTTAATTTGTTTTTCAGTTGGGGGCGGGGGCAAAAAGTCTTGACAAGCCAAAATACATGTATGTATATATGAAATTCTGATAGCTATTGCAATGAAAATGTTTACAATGATAATATAAGATTTGTGATTCTTTTTAACATAAATAGTGACACATGAAAGTGGATGTTAATTTTAAATGAAAAAATGTCCTTAATTACAATAATCATGATAGTATAAAGAGTGATACATTGTGTTGCTGAAATACTTGGCAGAATTGCTGCATGCAACGGATACAGTTGAAAATATTCCTTTTATATTGTTTAAAATTACAAATAACTAAAATATCGCACAAGCTGATATATACCCACATCACGCACATTGCCATAACAAACACAAATTAAGCATCGCGTGAAAACCAACCATGATAGACCGTGAAATCAAATCTACTATTCACTAAACACGGTTTTTAATTTTATTTTTTTCAACAAATTAATGAATGCCTCATTATTGATTATCAATACACACATAATTTAAGTTATATATATTGTACATTTTGTAATCATCATACGAGTAATTTCATTAAAAATCGATAAAACTTCATTCATTTTGTTTATTTTGTAACGGAGAGGCCAAAACAGTATAGCAATCGCAAAAAGTTATTGCAAACAGATTTTATTAGCATTAACTCAAGCAAAGAATATCTCGTTTTCTTTTTTAACTAAGCTGTTTTTGGGTTTTTTTTTGTGTTTTTTTTGTTTTGTTTTTTTTTTTGTTTTTTTTTTTTGTATTTTTTTTTTTGTATTTTTTTTTTTTTGGTTTTTTTTGTGTTTTTTTTTTATAGTTTGATCATTTATTGCTAGGAGCATTTGCTTCGCGAAAAAAATGAGGAACAAGATTTTTTGTAATGACTCAAAACTATAACCTTTTTGAAATTTTAACCTCCTTAATCCCCTTAGAAGTTCTGTATTTTCAAACATATACAAGAGTACCCAAGTGATAGCACTTTCTATACAGTGACATTTGTTTTTTAATATTTATGGTTCAATATAAATATTATGATACATTTACGTCTATCAAGTATTTTCTCCTCTATTTCTTAAGAAAAAGCAATGTATATATACTGCATGACATGGCTGAAATCTACACGATTCAGTTCTATTTTTATAACAAGTTTATCGATTGGCCGAAACCATCAGCAACCTAAGAAAAATCACAGGCTGCACGGAAAATTAAATCATGAAGATTTCCATATACATGTAAGAAGACTTGGTCATTTTCTTTTATGTAACGCACTGAATGAGATTAACAATAATTTAGCTACTTTTACCTACTTTTTACGATTAATTCAATCATTTATTAAAGAAAAAATATAAACAATAATTTCATGTGGGTTATCACGATCATTGCTAACGCATATTGTGTATTTTTTTTTTTTGTCTGCAATGCTGCTACCTTCATTTAAGCATTGAATGTTTATTTTTTGATGTCGCAGGTCATATGACACACAAGCGGTGCAGACAAAAAAAATACCGCGCGTTAGTCCTATGGCACACCATAACATTGATTGTTTTTCTAAAATACATATTAAATTGGTAATGTAAGATTGAAAGTTTCATTTAATTTTACAAAAATAAATATTCTCAAAGCACGTGAAGACGTTTGTATCTGTGCTCATAAATTAGCAAAGTGTATTCATTTAAACAATAAAAAGTTTTCTTTGGTGATTCATTCGGGATATGAAGGTGACGACATTGCAAAAAAAAAATACATAGCCCGCGTTAGAGGGTTATGTAAAAAAAATTCTGCCATGATCGTGCTACCTTCATAACCCGCATATCGTCCCATGAATCATCAAAGAAAGCATTTTATTATTTTAATTTACATCTTTCTTTTAACTAATTAAGAAATTGATTTTTAAAAGTAAGTAAAATTCACTAAATTACTGTTAATTTACATATTAAGTACGTTTGCTAAAAGAAACAGCCAAATCGACTTTGACTGACATCATCATGATTATTTCGTGCAGTCCGTGATTTTTCTTAGGTCGCTGTAGGTTACGACCAGTCGATAAACAAGGCGTGTCGTTTTCATTCCTGTTAGTTTCTTGTCAGTATCAACTGCTGTAGATTTCGACCAATCGATAAACGGGGCGTGTAGATTTCAGTCTGGCAGTTTCTATATAGAGCCATGAATTGACTATAAGTTTCCGTAAGAATTAGAGGGAATCATACTTGGTAAAATTGAACGTCGCAGATTTCCAATGTAAACATAAGGGTAAATGTACACTGAATGTAAATATATCCCGCGTGAATCACCAAAGCATTTTATTGTTTAAAGAAATAAATACAATAAAATTGTTAGATGATGGGTGAAACGCACATTCTCACCCTTGGCTTTTGGAAAGAACGTATTTTATAATAGTGTGGTATATAGAGTCATGATCAGGTATATAACATTCCTTAATACTACCTCTTGCTTGTAGGCTAAAAGCTAACCCTTTTAGAGCTGGATTTGTTACATACGTCAGTACAAGTCCCTGAGCTATGTTTGGTTAGCCTTAAATCGTGAATGGCTTGTTGCAAAATTCTGTACATGGTAGATCTATATCCAGCTTGAAATCCAACTGGAGTTGATCGCTATAGAAACTATGCTGATGACTTATTATAACTGCAATGTCCAGTAGAAATAGAGATACAGTAAAATGTAAAAGTTAATCGAATCATTCTTGGTCGAGCTAATTGTACATTGCAATAATGTGAACGATCTGTCTAATGTCGTTGCTATAAATAATCTTTAACTGGGAATTCCCATGCCCGTGTCACTGAAAATTTTACGTAAAAATAGATCTGAATATTTATGACAGAAAACTTGAAGTTTAAGGTATGTAATTGAAAATTATGGTTATCTTTTACGTTGAAATGAATAAATGAAAAGTCATTTACTGGACAAATAATATTTACCCATCAGTCTTCCTACGTACATGTACGTTCTTTATTTTATTTCCTTACGAAAGAACCGTCGATCAACAGTATGTATAACGTTATGCGCGTTATAATGATTATTTTCTCTTGACTATACATGTATTTAACTAAGGTAATATTAAACGCACAATATCAGAGAGAGAGAGAGAGAGAGAGAGAGAGAGAGAGAGAGAGAGAGAGACTCGATACCTTCTTATTTCCGACTGTGTACGTTATTTTGAAAGAGAAAATGTCATCATATTGTTTATACACAAAAGAAGAATTGCTGTCTTGTGAAAAATGTAATTTTTACATACAGACATAAACACTTTATCTACCAGTCATACCTGGAAATATTTAAAACTGCTATAGATTGGAGATTAAAAAGAATAATACCCTCATATAGATTCACTGAATTTGTCAATGTAAATTTATAGCTAAAACAGCATATGACTACTTTCAATTTACAATTTTTACTTTTTCATGCTTTTTGATAGAAGGGATGTAACGTTATATACTTAATATAATCATCTTTATTGATTTGAAAAATGAATTAATCAAGAATAACTGATAAAAGATATATATATATCTCTGTCAGGAAATATTTTTATCATTTAATTGGCAGTATGAATCTTTATTCAGCTTTGATTTAGGTACAGGATATTCATTCAAGAAAGGAAAAGATCCGATATTTGTGCATTGTATGAGATTTAGCTAAACAATCTAGCACTATACAATGAATGATATAGAGACAGACAATACCATTTTGACAGATGCAGTTTCAGAAAAAGGGTACGATTATGGAGAATTTCTAGTGTGTGTTGACAGTGGGTTGGACACTAGCGATGTGGACAACCTAAAGTTTCTTTTACGTGGATTTTTACCGGATTCCAAGATACAGAGGGCGGATAGAGGTCTGGATCTGTTCACTGAGCTTCAGAACACAGGAGTCATTGATATTGATAATGGAGACTTAGAACTTCTCGAAGAATGCCTGTACAGAATTCACAGGAAAGACTTGTTAAAGAAGATGGCTAGGGACACTAATCTTGTGGAACAGAGATTAAAAAGGCTGCAGGCAGATTTACAAAAAAAGAAGATCTCATACATGAATTCAGCCAAGTTTTTGTCACCCTTCAGGTAGACTGTTAAAAAGAACTATGTGTGTGATAATGTGTTTTTATGCCCCAAATATAAAATTATGAATAGAGCTTTAAAATTAGAAATTTGCTAAAAGATAGGTATATCTAGTTCAGGTTTATAAAGATAAATTGTCTAATCGAAATCATGATAGAAATTTGATATGTTAATAATGAGCAAATTTCACAAAAAGTACATATTTTAGCCAAAAATGGGGGATTTCCTATTAGTTTATTGAAAAGAAGACACTGAGCGCTGCTTGCTTTAACACCATTTTTTAATATGATATGCAAAATAAAATGAACAATAATATATGTAAAAATGGTTTTGGAGCAACATTGAGCTCTATACCCCTTGAATATGAAGAAAAACTAATGAAATTTTTTTTTATGCTTTTGAGAAAATGCGGGAAATGGTCCATTTAAATGTGATGTCATAAGAGCACGAAGAATGATCTATGTTGAAAAACTTTAAGATTTCTGTAACTAGCATATTCAGTTTTATGTTTTATCAAAATACCTGTATGGTATGATGTTTTTTCCAAATCTATAAAACATGGGGGCAGAAATTAGACCTTACTGCATATAGTTCTTTTAGTTTTAATTTTCTTATATTTTTTATCAGTATGTTATTTATACATGTACATTTTAAGCTTTTGTTTTCATAAAATATGTTGTTTTGGGAATTTCAAAACAGTGAGCTCAGAAATTAGTGTTTAAATGTTAATACCTGAAGTGCATGGCTATACCAGTAACTAGGCATCTGATGTTAAAAGTATTATTTTTTACAGTATTATAATCAATTTTTGGTACTTTTTGTTTATTTACAATACAAGGTATTTTTGATGTCAAATGCCTGTGTACGTCCAGAATATAGTTTTCTGGTAAGACCGTTAAAGATGATAGAATGACGGAAAGTCGTTTCATATTCAGGGTGTTACTCTTTGAGATTGGTGAGGACATTGACGATGAAGAGTTCAAGTCCGTCATGTTTGCTCTGACATCCGTGGTGCCTAAAGGACAACTCTCCAAAATGAAGTCCATCTTTGATCTGTTTTTGTTCTTGGAGAAGAAAGATGAGATGTCTCATTTGAAAGTTGATGTTTTACTGAAAGTGTTGAAGGTCATTGACAGAGCTGACCTAATTCCTAAGGTCAACAAATACATTTCTTCTGTGCAAGGTAAGAACTAGCTATTCAATACCTGGAAACTGGATTAAATTGATATCAGTTTCAAGGTATGATATATGGAGAAAAAAAACCATACTGTTAAATATAGAGTCTTTCCTTTCTTCAACTCTATAATGTTTTATTTCTACACAATAATACACATTTAGTTATTATAAAGATATTGCTTACATGTACATTTTAATGATTTTTACAAGTATTCATTGAAATTGTGTTACAGAAAATTTTTCATTTTTTTTTTTAAAGAAAAATTATTTTATCAATACTGGTATTATGTATATGTTGCTTTTCATTTTGCTAGCCAGTGAGAGTAACTACTCTCAGAATTCTCAACCAACTCAAATGGAGGTGGAGCCACCCCAAGTACCCCCAACAGATGCACAGAACTACTCTCCCCTTCCTCCTCAAGCCTTAGGGGCAAGAGGAGGTGGCAGATCAATGCCCCGTAAGATTTTTTATATAATTTTAAGAATGTTTGTCTCACAAGAGAGAACTTTCACTAAGATTAAAGATTAAATAGTTTCATGGCACCGGATGTTATAAATATTTTTCTCATAATTAAAAAATATATACCCTCTACCTTATAATACATGTGTTTTACCTCAGTCACACTTGATACATGTACCCGTTGAAGGTACATGTTAAAGCAACATACAAAATATGCACATAAAACTTCATGCACAGGGGCATCTTATCTGCTGTGCTCTCTTTGACATATATATAAATAATACAAAGCTTTATAAAAAAAATTGATTCATTTTGAAATTTTAAAGTGTTTTATTATTTTACTAAAGTCAAATTGCATTTTACATATACCGTAGAAATTGGCTACACATATTTTTTTCCTTTGCATGAATGAACTTTTGTTCAAATATGCCACCTGATGACATCACAAGAAATGGATATTCAATGAATGTAAAAGTTGTAAAAAATCGGTTTGGGGCAAGGGCATGTAATTAAAATTCACAAACAAATTTAATATTAGGTAACACAGAAGACTTGGATGAATAATAAAATAACTGCACAGATCCTAAACTAAGATCTATTGAATCAGATATTAGACTAACGTATACTGACCTCTGTATTTTCCTAGCATTCCTTGTCAAAATTTACAAATGAAATATTACTGATTGAGTAGCTGACATTTGTGCACTTATAACATCAATGTTTGAGGTTTTATGTGTCATATGTATCCACAATTCTTTTAAATGAAGTTTGGTATGCCCTTGTGTCAGTGCTGCTGTTTATATCCTGTCTTTCACTTCTCCGAGTTGTTAAAGATTATTACATTATATTTACATCCAACAAGTATTATTCTTTCTATTTCTTAAGGAAACTTATAGTTAATTCATAGCTCTATAGAAACAGCCAGACTGAAATCTACATGCCCCATTTATCGATTGGTGGAAATCTAAAATGACCTAGGAAAAATCACGGACTGCACGAAATAATCATGAGGATGTCAGAATCAAAGTCTCACAGGAGACGATTTGGCTGTTTCTTTTAGCTAACGTACTTACATACATTTACAGTAATTTAGTAAATTTTACTACTTTTCATAATCAATTTATCAATTAGCTGAAAGAAAGATGTTAATATAAACAATAAAATGCTCTCTTTGGTGATTCATTTGGATTATGAAGGTAGTGACATTGCAGTAAAAAATAACATAACCCGCAAACGCGGGTTATTTTTTTTCTGCAATGTCACTACCTTCATATCCCGAATGAATCACCAAAGAAAGCATTTTATTGATTAAATAATGACTATCAGTGCATAGGAGAACCTCAGGGAAATACATCAGTATGGATTAAACAGTTTAATTATGCATTTTAAGTAGCTCATTTGCAGATTGGGGGTGGGGGGGGGGGGGGGGGGGTTAAACAATGTTGTATGCTTCAATTACCATTTTTTATCTGATTTTTTTTAATAAAATAATCACAGAAGGAGCAAATTTAACTTGTCTGTCTGTCAGAATGTAGAGAGATGTTGCGTTTTAAAGCATTGCACATGCATTGGTAAACAAAATGCTTTTACCATTAAAAAATTAGATAATAGAAATGGTAATAGAAAATTAAAAACCCATGACATGGTTTTCCTTTATAGATGCCCCATTGTCAGAAGATCTTCTTATAAGGTTAGCTGATGCAATATCAAAGTGTCCAAATTGGAAGGATATTTCACCATTCCTGGGTTTGGAGGACAGCTCAATTACAGCTACTATCAATGATGATCATCTCATGGTTTCTCTGAGAATATTGAAAATGCTAGAGTATTGGCAAATGAATGTAATGCAGAATGATGAGACTTGCAGAGTGACCATGATTGGGGTCCTCCAAAAGTTTAGAATTACTGAGGGGCTTCAGATACTGGGAGAGACTGTGGAAGAAGATGATCATATTCCTGATCCGAGTTAGTATTCTATTTAGTTGCATTTTTCTTTACGAATTCAATTTTTTTCCAGAAATAGATATCATTTTTAGCCTTCAGTCAATATTGGGGTGAAGAATTCAGTTCTTTGAAACGATGGGAATAAATACTTTTCCTTGGCGGAATGTTTAAATTTGAGATGAGGTTGAGATATTTAAAATATTTTAATTTTGGATTTTGTTCAATGATATGTTGGAAAAATTACAGAAATGTTACAAGATGCCCACCATAATTGTAGAATTTAATTATAAAAAAAAATGTAAGGTACATGTACATAGTCTCTACAATAACATTTTTACTACATGTATAAGGTATGTGCTTGTAACAAAGTTTGACATTTATTTACAGCACAAACCAACCTGCAATCCATGTATCGGCCCCCTGTTGGAGACATTCCCGAGCCAATAAGACACCCCGCCCCAGAGCCTCTCCCTGCCATCCAGTCCCTGAGGCCGATCCCATCCACATCAGAGATAGAAACACAAACCTCCATGATGATTCTCCCCAACAGCAGTCATCCAATCAGAGATGAGAATGAGGAGAACCTCTCTGTATCTAACAGTGAGTAAATTTGACCAGCCAGTATTAACCATAACCATTAACCAACTTATATCATTTAAATTTGATAAATGCTCTGCTCTTGATAAATGTGCTGTCAGACCTTTTGGCTATATTCCCTCTGTTTTACTATACCGGTACATAACATAAAAAACTGTGAAACAATCACAGAAGATAATATACAGTGTATGGAACAAAAGCTTAAGAAGATGTACTTTAATTCTTTATTCAATAAATGTTTATTGATTTTGATATAATTGTCATGTTCTTTCAAATTTTCAATAAACATCAGCTGAAGCCCGAGTTCAGCCAGTGGAAAGAGAACCCCAACCCTCAGAAAATAACTATGTCCAGTCTGAGAGAAGAACGAGAGGTGAGGAGAGTTAACATCACCACATTGTTCCGGATTGAGATATAAATCCTTTAACATTTTATAGGTATTCTGTGAATTTTTACATAATGGTTGGACTTTTTAATTGAGGACATTGTGTATTATAGATGATAGAGTGGATGAGACCTTGGCCGTAGCCATGAGGAGGACGCACCTTGATGATGAGATGGACCTGCCATCATACAGAATGGACCGACAGCCAAGAGGCTAGTCAGGATACTCAATAGTCTTACTCTCTTAATTAATGTATTTTAACTATAGAAAATGTTGACCAAAAAAATCAATACAACTAAATACTGTGGAATCATTAGATTTCGTGGTGGCTCAATTTTCGTGGAATTCATGGGTACCTCTCATCAATGAATTAACATCCTCCACGAATTAATAAATTAGGGTAATAAAGTGATCTTTCCTCTGTATGTTTGAGAGAATACACGAAATTACGTCCCCACGAAGCTGTTAAATTTAAGCAATCCACGAAAATTGGCCCCCACGAAAACTAATGATTCCACAGTATGCTTAGGACAATCCAAAAAAAAATCTCTTGGGGCCAAAGTCCTTATTTTAACAGTATATAAAAGGTGTGAGTATTTCCAATATTGAAAATTTTTATATCTTTGTTTTTAGGCATAGCTGTGATAATCAACAACATGAAATTTTTCAAAGTTGCTAATGACCATGAAAGCAAAGAGATGCCGGATCGCACAGGCACAGACCTCGACGCTGGTTAGTCATTGTGGCATTCACATTGGTGCTTTTATCTGAATGAATTTACATGTACTTGTACCTAGAATCAAGATTGATAAATAATGATGTGCAAAGAGGAGTTCAATTCAAAATAACTTATCCTAGTTCCTAGGCCGTTGAAAGGTCTTTGTTTGAGTCAGTTAATACTTATTCTGTATTTCTGTGTGAAGTTGAACAAAATATAAAGCCAACATTTGAGATGTTAGTTTTAGTGGAGCATTTGCAGCATTTATCCTAAAATTTTAATAATCTGAAATATTCAGTACATGTTCATTTATCAAATTATAGAAAAGATAGAAATATTGAAACCAAACAATCTCATTTTTTGTTTTTACTGAATTTCTAGAAGGGATGAATTTTTTTTTTTTGAACAAGAGAAATATGACACATGTAAAAATACATTCTTTTTTGATTATCTGCAATTTTGTTTTTATTTTGTTTTGTTTTTTTTTTCAGATAAATTAACATACATATTCCAGAAGCTAGGTTTCCTTGTGAGAAGATATGATAACTTAGAGGATGTTGCCATGTACAGGCGATTGGTTGATGTTTCTCTGGAAGACCACAGTAATTATGATTGTTTCGTGTGCTGCATTTTGTCACATGGTGTGCTTCAGAACATCTATGGCACAAATGGCAGACTTGTCAGAATTTCAGAATTAACAGGAATATTCCGATCCAGGAAATGTACAGGACTGGCGGGAAAACCAAAGTTGTTCTTCATTCAAGCTTGTCAAGGAAGAGAAAAGCAAATGGGTAATTTTACAAGACATTTTTTAGAACATTGATTTTTGTAATCTAGTAAATTTCATGAATCAATTAAAGAATACATGAATTTTTGGACTTATGATCATATCATTACTTGTTAAAAGTTATTTTGTTTAATAATTAATTTTGCATATCATATTACCAACAAGATCAACAAAATTAGTGTTAAACAAAAAATATTAATGATAAATCATAGTTTTTCACTTAATCAATACCCACAACGAAAAAATGCAGCGATTTTCCTTTATAAAATGAATGCATCTGTGAACCCTAATCTTAATGAACATTTGATACCATTTTGACAGGAATTGACATCGAAATGGACAGTGACATTGAGGCGGATAATGGCAGGAACTCCGAGATGATCCCGGATGAGGCCGACTTTGTGCTAGGGTGTGCCACTGTCCCCGGGTACGTGTCCTACAGAAGTAGGTCACAGGGAAGCTGGTTCGTCAATAAACTGGTCGAAATGCTGGATAAATTTGCTTACAGGTAGGTAGATAGTTAGAAGTGCAATGAACGGTAAATTTTTTGTCTGCATAAGTAGGCCTTCATACTAGTATAGAGGAAATTAGCCACAGTGCAGACAATGGCAGCTCTAACACTAAGATTTCCATCTACATGTAATTCTTTGTGGAAACACTTTTTAATTAGTTTTGTGGGCAGAAAAGTTTTGTAAAAATTTATACAAAATACATGAGATTTATATACTCTGTTCTATTACAAATATGCAGATGTTATTTTGGAAGCTGCAAACTCTGTAGTAATGGTACACCAAAGATTCATGCACTTTTAATATAGAAAAAAAATGTGCATGAATCATGCTACAGAAAAGAATAGAACTGAATTATATTGAATGAAATTATTTTGTGGGCTGACTGATTGTTCACCTTTTACAGGTATGACCTCTTGAGTATCCTGGTTAAGGTCAACGAGGAAGTGGGTCGAGCTAACGCCCGACTGGAGGGAGGGGTCTTCAAACAAATCCCCGCCCCTCTCGTCACCCTTAGGAAAAAACTCTTCTTTCGGTGAGAGGACCTGTGTATGAAGGAATTGTTGTATGAAATCAATGTAAATGAAATTTAAAGAAAAACTTACATTCACATTAATCATTGTTATTTTTGCACATAACATGATCATTTGTTAAAAGTATGTAGAAACTATTTGTTGATTTTGCAGTAAATAATTGAAATAACTTTCGTAACTTGTTCAGAATTTTATTGATCAATTAAGATAGAGAAATGGCGTTGTTTAAAAAAAAAAAAGAACTTGAAAATGCGTTTATATAAATTATGCATTGCAATTTTGCATAAAAAATATATTAATTCCGTGTCACAGCTCAACAAATTTACGATGTTTTTGTTCCACCATAGACACATTTCGCCAATTGAGGTTATTGATGTGTCTCTGGCGACCTAATTCTGCAGTGGGTTAATTTTCTATTCACGATTTTTATTACCTTTTGGTGACACAAGTGTTGACAAACCACAGAAATGTGTTTAATGTAACCATAAGGTGTACATCACCCCGAAGAAGGAAGTCGTGTGCTATATCAACAGCCTTTCCTGTACACATGTTGGTCTTCAGACTTGTCAGAAAAATATATATTTAAGAAATGAAACCAAAAGTATGGGTCAATAATGTAAACGTTTGGATATGGCATGAAATAAGCTAAATTCAGGCAAAATTTGAGGGTTTTTTTTTGTTTACTTTTATGTCAATATATGCCGATAGAAATATTTAAAAATTGTTCAAATATGTTTGTTCGGAACAAAATGAAGATATTCCAATGCACAAACTATCTGGAAGTCTAGTCTGCACTGAAAATTAAGAAGCTTAAGTTGCAGTACTGTAAAATTATTGAAAATATGAAAAATGTTCATTTTCTTCTTGAAAACCCCCGCCACAAAATATAGTTCTTTAATTACTAAACCATGTAAACATGTAATTTATTCAATCTTGTTTATTTGGCATCATAAAATATTATAAGTACATGTATACAAGTAGAATTTATATATAATGCAGAATTTTCAGACTGGAAGTGACCCAAAATGGCTAACCAAAAACAGAGGAACAAACCTCTTTAATCATGAACACCATTTGCGTATCATAAATACTTATTGGAACGTTTGCTCAAAATTCCATTTTCATCAAGAGTCTTGTTTTATCATGACTTGAAATGTTGTGTAAAAATTAAACTATTTGTTTCATAATGCTGTCCTTGTGGGGCGAGCAGTATAAAACAATATATTTTATAAAAATAAGTGAAAAATGGCGTTGTTGGAGAAAATAGCAGGACCTCCCATAAGAAAACCCGATTTTCAACACGTTATTTTCTTAATAAATCACGCAGATTTTTTATTCTGTTATTTAATTTCAACCGTTTTGTGTGAAAATGATTAAATGTTTCAGAGGTTGCCACACCTAACGTGTTATTTGGATTAAATATGACAACAGAGGAGGAATGTATATGAAATCACATTTAATATAACGAATTGTTTGAGATAAACATATTATAATGTTGTTTTTAATTAAAAACATTCAGTTTGAAATATCGGAATTCTTTATTTTATTTGTTTCCGACAAAGGCTTAAGTACTGTAATAGTACATTGATGCTTAGGAATAGTACACCCTCTCTCCCTCCCTGCTTTTTGGATCCTCGGGAGAGCTTACTTTTATCTAAATAAAGGTAGTTCGGGGAGAGGTACATTGTCCCCTTAAAGCACCTGTGTAATAAAATGATTTTCCTATCTCACAATTGTAATATTGCAGCAAGTTTTAAGGCACACAAATTGAACGAGAAGTTGATATACATGTATTTGACCATTTTTAAGCGTTCAAACTATATAGATACTAGTATATATGTATCATATAATGAAATATTCGTAGTTTTGTCAGTTGAAAGAGGAGGAAAGCAAAAAATCTCTTATTGTTATGGAAATGTCAAACTTTTATAAACTTAAAGATATGGGCTTTTTACTTTGTGGGTTCGATACCACAATTTGAAGCAATATTTTTTTCGTATCGTTTGTTGAAATATTTAAAACTTTTATTATAAGATTATTAAACAGATTTAAATGGAAAAAAAATTGAAATTGTATTTTACGATTAAACCAATAGGCATTTGTGCAATCCAATTCCACCATCTTTAACATAAGGGGAGTTTTACATGTCGAACTTAGTTCAAATTCCTGTACGAACTTTTTAAATACACACGAGTTAATTTAGCAAATGCAACGCGGACATTAACTTCCAATTTAAACATGACTAAAATTTAAATGAGGCATTTTGTAACATAACTAACTAAAGATTAATTTCTCTGAAATGGGATATGAATTCGTGTTAAAATTTTATAAATGACAGTACAGGTCTGCACAAGAACGATTCTATTTCATTTCAACTATAAATTCAAATTGTCTAGAGTTTTTATTAACAAATAGTATAAGTAGCTATAATAGCTCCAAAATTGTCTGGGAGCGAAGGTTTTCATTGGGAAAATCTCGACCAATTCCTTCCTCAATTGATGCAGAATACCAGAATTGAGGTTTGTCAAACGTTATGATATTAACTTGCGATTGGAATGCGTCATATAGAAGGCGCTAGCCCGGAAGTTGAAAAAATTGTGTCAATTACAACATTATCAACAACTCCTACGAAATCATGTAAATGCCAGTGTCAACACTGTTGACTTTACCTCCATGATGTGTTAAGATCTAGGTCTTGTTTAGGTCTATTTCATACATCAGGAGCCTTAAAACTAGACCTTAATTAATGTTCAATGTTACATTTGAATATTATCAGGCTCGATTTCAAATGACTATACATGTACCAAAGTAAGTTATTCTGCATCGGACAGTGGAAAAACTCCGTAATTATGTCAAAACCGGTATTAATAAAATGAATCGACACAATTAATATTCTGGTTCAAATAATTTTTATTATACACTATACAGAATATGAGGGCGTGAAAAATGACAAAGTACTCATCTTAGTATAATGCAATATACAATATGCATGATGAATCAATAAAAATCAAAACGTATGAGGTGCACAGTTCATGAATTCAAATTATAGACAGGCCATCCAAGAGACCCCCAGGCCATATAGGTGTGAATCGTAGGCAGACTTCATGAGGATGGAGAACGCCTCCGGCCGCACCCACAACAGTTTAACATCGGCCCTGGTGTTCTTGTTGTAGGCCGAGTCGATCATCTTTATCCCGTACATCACCGCGGGTCGATCCATAAAGGGCTGTTTGAATTTGATGATCTCCCGTTTGGGAAATGGTGGCTTGGGGTAACTGGAAACTGTCACTTCTCCCGACTCACCTTAAATACCAATATTCAAAAAAGAAAAAAAAAAAACAATTACTTAAAGAAATATTTGATGGGCAATATCCGTCTGATAAGAAAGATAAGTCTTACTTCTTCTTAAGGTGGTGTGGGATCGACACTTCCATATTGTGACGTACAATTATATATAGAAATAAACAATAAACCAAGTTTAATTTTATAAATAGATTCTGTGTACTGGGTTGGAGGATTCACTACGAATTTATAAATCACGAGTTCGAGTTCCAATTGGAGTTTTCAAATCTTTACCCGTTCCAAATTTTTTTAAAACGATTCTTATGTTAAATATTGTAAAATTTAAGGATTCTAAACCGGTGAAAGTATTTTAATCATAATATACCTTAATCCACATTAATGTCCCAAACCACCTTAATAACGTTACTACAGTAACTTTTTGTTCATGCAAGTATCGTACCGCAAATATCCATTAGAAAGTTACAAATACTATGGGACTGTTTTGGTATATAGATGAATGCAAGTCCTCTTAATAAGCTTTAGACGTTTGAAACAAAGAAAGAAAAACAAACAAAATAACGTGTTTGACAGATAAAATAACCTTCAATTAAAAGTTACATGCAACTGATAAATAATGAAATATGTTAGAAACTTACAGCGGCAGGAAACAAGACCTGAAAAAATTAATGGAACAAGTGATTAAGGTGTTATGAAGCGAACCTCTGTTTTTATGATTCACGGAAAAAAGGAATTTAAAAAAAAAGATACTTACCGATGCAGGTAAATAGAACAACAAGAAATTTTAGATCCATATGAAACACATCCATCTGCAGAAAAGGAAAGTTATATGAAGTTACAAACAGATAAATCCGTATAATATAGGGGCAATGTGTTCTTGCCTTTCTTTTAATTAAAATGGCATATGGTTTCAACCATTTTAATTCGTATTTTAACTGCCGTGGCAATTAATCTTTTCGTAAGCTAAAAACTTGAGCCTCGGACTAAAGACATATAACTAAATGCATTCCCTCAAATATTTTAAGTAAATATAATTTCTAAAAACAATTCAAAGGAAGAAATTTATTTAAATATTTTGTTCGTTTCATTTTAACAGTTTAAGAACAAAATATGTATTGGAATATAAAAAAAAAGAAAAGATCTGAAGTAATTGAACTCAATAAAATGACAAGTATTGTTATAAATTCGCATGACCATTACCTTGAGCAGAGAAAGGTTTTCCAAACTGCAAGAATTTTTTTCTGTATGAATTTTGAAGACAGGTGACTTTTATTTTTTTTAGATCTACGAATCTTCCACTTTCATTGGCCGAGTTAGGCGCCTCTGACATAAGATTAATTTTCAAAACTAGTTTAGCAACAACCCTTGCACTCATTTACACTGCTTGTACTGTGTAGTCTCCCTTTCTTGGCGGTGCATCCTTGACCACGTGTCAGCCAGTTTGTTTACAAAACTCCGATGTCACACAACCTGTTTGGTGACTATTCAGTGTAGCTTCGTGCGTTTAGTTTTTTTAACCATTTAAATTTCATTTTTATGATTTATTCATGCATAACTGTCTACTAAAGTACAAATGTGTAAATTATTTTATTAAGACCATTGTAAACTTTAACTGTCTATGTGTTTATTTTCATTTCTTAAGAAAATTATATGAATGTGTATAGAGAACAAAACTTCGTGCATTGCCATTGAAAAATGTCCCAATTTTATTAATCATACACCTTATGCTTATTTGTCCGTATTAAGTAAAATTTTTCAAAATAATGAAGCAAAGATCAATCATAAGTGTAAAATCTATTTAAGTAGATAACCAAAGTTATTTTTTTAATATAAGAATAATGTTATTTTTTTAATATAAGAATAATGTGAAATACCGAGTAAGTATAATATATGTTTGTGTCTCCTGAATTTTTTTTTTTAAATTGTGA
Source organism: Magallana gigas (assembly GCF_963853765.1). Classification (NCBI taxonomy): domain Eukaryota; kingdom Metazoa; phylum Mollusca; class Bivalvia; order Ostreida; family Ostreidae; genus Magallana; species Magallana gigas. Next base: position 46,439,980 of record NC_088854.1, read on the forward strand.
ATTAATTAAAATTGACTTTGGACGGCTAATTTCCACCAATTTATTTACTGTTTCCCGTTTCCCGTCATAAATATGTTAAAAACAATGACAGATCAATTGATCATTCAGGCTCTAATGTCGGTACACCCTAATGTCTGTCATTAAATATCACTCCTGGTGACCGCATGGGATACCCTGTATCCTATACGGTTTGTTCCCGTTTTGCACACATTTGAAAATTAGGTATCGAAAAAATGTGTGCGAAACGGGAATTTGACCAGGTGAGATAATTGCTTAATTGCTATAGTCTATATCACAATTCCTGCGAGGGCAATTGACAAGAAAATAAATAAAACATATCTACTCGCAATTGAAATTTACATGAATTTTATGTTACAATATAACTTGCATAAAAGCACATTTACATAATCATTGACATCCATATTCATGAATTGGATTTCAAACATCAATTTGGTCATGAACAATTTCATCATTTTTTTTAAACAAGAAAGATTATTGCAAAAATGTTGAGTATGTAGTGCCTTTGTTTAACTTACTGCCTATATAGGAAGTACATGTACATGCTAAAATTTCGAAAAGAAATATCATATGTTAATATTTAATTATTGCTTTTGCTGACATAAATGGAAGAAATGTGTCTAGTGAAAACGCTGCTAAATATTTTTCATTTATGTTGTGTTATATCTTGAATAATCGAAGAAAATAGACAAACTGTATGATGATAAATAGGAAATGCTATATGCATGCTTCAAAAACTGTAAAGATTATTTCACAAAACCTATCAAATGTAGACCTAATTCATGCATTTTCAACCTTTTTCAGTTTGAGGTATATTGCATCAATATTGAAATATTATTTTTGTCAGATTTTTTTACGTACTTTACCTCTGATTTGAAAAACTAGAAAGTGACCCGCCATATACTAAAGCGGTGATGTCATAAGAACTACTGTAAGGGTCGCTACTTCAAACATTGAAATATTTTGTGATAAAGATCTGTTTTCTTTCATAATATTTTTTCTGTTGATACCAAACAATCAATTATAAACATGCGTTTTACATAATTTGCAACTCAATTGTAAAAATAGACACGGAGTACCCCATATGACTGTCTATGTAGTTTTCTCCTTTATCATATAATGATCCATTGAATCAGCTTCCAATTGGCTTTGGACCAACAATTTTTCCTAATTCATTTGGTTTTATATTTAAGGTAAATGGACAAAAATGTAAAAGTCAATTCATCTAATCTAATCGTTAATTTTTTATCAGACTTTTTAAATATATCATTATCTTTATTTTATCAAACGAAAAAAACGGTGATAGTTATTAGACCTAAAACACAACAAAATATCTGTATTCTTCTTGTTTTATCGTCAAGGCACTGATAAAACACAGGTAAAAATCCAGGTAAAATCTTTGACCGAAAGCAGACTATAATTGCTATCACAACATAAATCACACCTATTGTTCTATACCCAATTATCAAATGTGTGCAAAACGGGAACATACCGATACCCTCACCCTCCCCCTCCCCGTTAGCGTAAGGATATTTTTATCCAAATGTCATGTACATTTTTAATTTACTAAGTTGGTGTTAATACAACAAAATCTTGTTGTAAATTTTGTATTTACACTCACCCAGTAAATAAAAAAAAAAATTACAACATGACACAACACCCACTTTCACTGAAGCGGTCACGGGGACGAAGCTTCTGTAATTGAGCTCCCATATCACATAAGTTTTAAGAATTTTTGAGCCCTTAAATTGACTCCCGTGTTGAGTAAAATCAGTATATTTGGTGATACCCTCTGTACATTTTAGCGGAAAAATATGCATGCATGCATAATTATTTTTTCAATAAAAATGAGAATGCAATGCAACTGATAAATCATTAACCGATATGAAACTATTTTAAAAGATTTTTTTTTTACAATATTCATATTTCAGACAAATAATACTTGGTCAAGATTACAATGAAACACTTGTTTTATTGTCTTGATTGGAATTCTTGTTCGAAGTTTCTTTCTAAAGTATATTTTATTAATTTTAATGTAAGCGTAAATTCGATTACCTTGACTGACCACTGCTAGCTCGCATGTGCAACAAAAGATCTCCACTCTGTTAATTATTTCTATAGCACGGTAGCTCAACTTTAGCTGTTACACCCAAGAAATCGTTCTCTTCGTCTGAATGTGAAATTTAACATTAAGGCAACACGCGTCAGACCCTTTTGGCATTAATTTCGTATACCACATACAATTCTGCTCATTTTTTCATATTTTTTTTTATACTCAATTCTATCCAAGAATATTTCATTTTGTACACGATTAATAACCATGCAATAACTAGCATTACTTTAACGATGCTTTTTTCAATCATTGTATGTTATTCTTAATTAATTTCGTAATTAGTTTTTACGCTTTTAAACACTATTTATGTATATTTATATTTATTTATTATATATTTATAGATATGTTATGAATAAACTACGGTTTTTTCCCTTTAAAGTGTCACTTGGTATGTTTTCAACGAAAGCCTTTTTAAAATTGTCCAGTTGCATGCGTAATAATGCCTACTTATTTTTTTTTCAGAATAAGTAAAAAATAAATAAATTAATAGATAAATTTATCAAAACTTTTCTTCATATTATTAAATTTAACTAGCTGACTAGTTTGGGTATATCAAACGTATGTGATAGAAATTGACCTTGTCCAAAATGAACTGGGCTGAGAGTTGGTACAATGCACATAAAAATTTATACCAAAGTGTATCTCCAATTGATAAACCGATTGAGCTATCCTGTACAAATTAAAAAAATAAATAAAAAGCTGACAGAATTAAGCGTTTATCGTATAAAAGGAGTAAATTCTTTGAATAAAAGAAAAAATATTCTTTGCAATGCACATAGTGTGTGTACACACAATTTTTATGTCTTAAAATCTCTCGGAGACCACTATGAAATCTAGCCATATTGGAACAATGAAGGTCGCATGTTCGACTCTAATCACAGGCCATCCATCTCATGCCCAGACCGTACATCTTCGTGTCATACATGGTCCCCATCCACACCGTGAAGTTGCTCTTCTCCACCCCCATGAGCTGTATCTTGGCTCTGTTGTTCTCCGCGTAGTTGATATCCAGCATCGTGATTCCGTACATGACGGAAGGCTTCGCGACGAACGGCGTTTTGAACTGTATCGTCCTGATAATGGGGAATGGAGAAACGGGGAAACCCTGCTCATCTTCGTCGCCAGACTCGCCTACATTTATAGCAGAGACATTATTAACAGACATATTGGCAACTCCGCCATTAGCGTGTTTTGTTGTTGAAAAATGTTATGGTATCAACCTTACTTTGAGAACTACATTTACATATCAGTAAATTGATATATGGATCTTAAACCAAAAAGTATATTGTTTTTATGAAAAATGTGCGTAGGATTTAGACGTTTTTGAAACAAGATTAATATATTGAAAATAATATAGGCCAGCTATAAAGCATCCGCGAAACTCATCAAAATATAATATTTTTAATCTTTAGGTAATAGAATTTAGCTGTTTATATTTCGATATAATTCGTTATTAGGAAGATATACTGATTTAAACTGGGAATACTTTACAATAGGGACCGCGAGATATCGCGAGATTTCGATCAGTTGCCAATCTCTGTAATTTATGTCTAGAGCTGATTAATATACACATTAAAGGAAACCCCAAAGAATACCCCGGTATATTAGTAATCTCTATGAATCCACATGATCTCTGCTTGTAATAACCGCGCGATGTATCATATTTGTTAAACGGGTCTATTTACTAGTATGTGTAATTGAAATTTAACACTACTCACATCTTGCTGTTGCGGGTCCAGGGAGATGAACTGAAATAAAGACAGTAACTAACTTATACTTTGCAATTCATATATACTGTAGTTAGATTATTTGGTTTAGATTCTAACATAATCTCTTAATCCAACTTTCTAAACCTTACCATTACGACAAGTTTGATACAGTGGTAAGAAGGCGTTAATTGGCGTTTGGCAATAAAAAAAAAAAGATTTACACCCAATATAAGGTATCCTTAAGGAGGTTTGAATGGTCGTGATCATTTTTAGACTTTGTTTATCTCCTTGATAAGAAAGAGTTATGTATAGAGAAATTTCAAATTTGTACTTTGTTGACCACCAAGTTTCTTTATCTATGTAAGGAAATATGAAGACTGGTCGTGTGTTCTTTTTTTCTGTTAACCTCGTTGGTGCACGTAAATGGATATGATTTTCACTTTGGAAGTTTGAATACTCTCAGAACTAAAGATGCGATATATATAAGGGAGAAAGAAACTGAGTTTTTTAACCACGCATGTCACTTAGAATTAAAATAACTTGAAAAAAGACAAAGAGATTTATAAAATTGATAAATGTTGCGTTAAAAGTTGAATTTTAGACTTACGTATGGAAAGAACCAGGACAGTACAAAGAAGGCTTGCATGTATCTGTGCTTTCGCCATTTCTAAACAAAGAATTGTAAACATAATTAATATTACGTGTATTAATTTGTATATCAGTATCTTAACATTTAGGTTGATTTTCTTACTCATTTATTGCTCATTCATTCATAAAGATAGTTATAAAAATTCTAAGAATTTTGGTGAAATTTTTTTTTGCCCAAGCGCGGGGATTAACACTTTACACATTGATAACACAATGCTAAAATGTTGAACCTTATTTTTTTCATTTTCGTATATACTATGTTTTTTTCTAAATTGTTTTCTTATTCTAATCTTTAACACTGAAATAAAAAAGTAACAAGCTGAATAGCTGGATATTTAACTGAGGGATTAAAAATCTACACTGAATTGGTTGATATGCATGCATACATGGACATGACTTTAATTCTTTTTTGTTGCAGCTGAGTGGAAAATGATAACAATGATCTTTTTTAACCAGTGAGTGGGTATTGAGGACGTCATATCTCCAGATTTTGTTCTTTAGATCAAAATTTACAACAATTTTTATCACTGCCCCAAATGAGAATTTCAGATAAAAGACTGAATTAGAAAAAAACAATTGATAAGTAATTAATGGTGGCGGACATGCTTTAATTTGGCGGATCCAAGTTAATGGGAGTTGAACATATTTAATTGGCTAATGCCAAAAGGATTGGACACAAGTTCCAAAAACTTACAAAGTCTTCTCCTTGTACATAATAATCATATTACAATCATAATGCCATACAATGGGAGTTAGCATTCAAACATATCCTTGCATCCTTGCAATGAAATAATAGTGAATGATTACGTAAACAATGAAATTATGTATCAGAAATTTACTTGGATTATAAATAAATTTATATAGATAGCTATTTCGAGCTGTTTATCGAAAATGAAAGTAGGTTTTTAATTGATTTTGCATTAATTACTTATTAGGTTAAATTCAACTATCATAGCTTACGGACATCATCTCACATCTTGAAATACCAAGGTGTAAGTAGTTACGCTAGTACAGGCATTTTTTAGTTTATAGGCAAAAAGTATAGATATTTACCTCCGTATAGCCGCCAATTTTATGCTTTCTACGGTTGAGTGTCGAGGATTGTTGGTTTTAAAGCGGTTTTTACATGTATCTGCAGGCACGTTCTTTAGATTTTATATTTATTATAAGCAATCATGTTTTAAATGATAAATCATTTCATAGTAAAATAGCCTGAGCAGTTCTTCCAAAAAATTCAACAGATGTTATGAATTGACATTGACAATAATACATGTAATGTTCACTTAATTAATATTACGAAAGATGAGGGGTGAAATTATTCAATCCCATTACATTTCATTGTGAATGCAAGCTGCACTTAGTTGGTTAGTATCACAATAGCTTTACCATCGATTCTGTGTCAGAAGGAGCTAATTTGTTAATGCCAAGTTTTTACTATTTCTTAGCCTGACTGTTTTCATTCATCATTTCAACATATTTCACGTAAAACAAATAATCGTTGCAAACTGTTGCAACGAGAAATATTCCTTGAAATTAGGTATATCTCTATGACATTGTACTACATCCCACGACACTACATTGCGTCATCATCTTATATTCTTGCTATGTGGAAATTTAAATCGTTGTGGTTTAAACACGTTTTTTTTTTCATTTTAATATTAATATTTTTTGGTAATAGATAGATTCTTCGTTTAAGTACCACTCTACGTAAGAATCAGGTAGCCTATGCAGAAAAAGCAAAACATGAATGATTTAGTATCTCAAAAGTTTGATTTTATCATGTCGATTTAAGCATATATAAACCCTTTTGACACATTTTTGTCAAGAGTGTGTTGTAGGTGTAAAAGCAAGGGGGTTGTGGACAAATTCAACACGGTGGTTTTATATGAAATATATATAGAAAATGTCTTCTTTTTTTTTTAATGGTTTAATAGAAACCCCACAATATGTATAAATAAAAGATAAGAATTTGGATAAAGCTATTAAAATAGAAATTATAAAGGTACAAAGTTCATAAATGTTTAATACTTTATTTTTGCTTGTAAACAAAGCAATAAGCCATAAGATGAATCGCTTGCGTACCGTGTATATAGTTTTTTACAGAAGAAAAATAACTGCAGTATTCGTTGAATGGATTTTTTGTCGCAGTTTTTAAGGAATATGGAATCATTCTTTGAGTACTAAGTATTGTGAGGTGATGATTTTGGTCGGGGCGTGATTAAATCCCATTCAGATCAAATCAATTCAGAATGATTCCTTATTACTTATATGTATATAATTCTTAGCAATTGAACGGTTAAATATTTCAATGTAGATAAGCAAATCCCGCTTGCATCCAAATTATACGTCATTTGAATTTATTAGTCTGTACAATACAAAATCGGTACGTTGTGTTATCACAGGCAAAAGACACTGAAAAATGTAAATACAATTATTTATAAATCAAATGAAAAACTTGATAATCATAATGCTTGTAATCTATTTTTTATGAATATTTTTACAAATAAAAACTCGTCCTTTTTATTGAGATTCGTACTTCACTATTAATGGGTTAACTGCAATGAGCAAACGTCTCCATTTGGAAAGCGTTTTATTTAATAGGTTTTAGATGGCAACAAGAAAGAATGCGATGTTTACCGCGGTAATTGGTGAAACACACACACACACAATGTAAAGATATAATAGTGTTTGGTAACAAACACTGAAAACTTGCTCCTCAGTCCATAATTCCATATAACTTTACAATGACAACATTTACATTTAAAAAGTACTTTCTCTCAAGAAATACGAAGGTGTTCACACACGGTTTCTAACAAATCCAACTAAATAACAATATATAACCAGTTTAAATTTTGTCTGCGTTTCAAAGTACTTAAATCATTTAGCATATTTTTGTTTACTGGATACCAAATAAAATTAATGAAAATACCTAAAATTAACACCGTATAAATAGTTACACTATAATACTAACATGTACTTGGAGGTTGCTAGGCGCGGATTATTTTGTGATTTATCAAACCATTGAGAGCTCAAAGTAGTTAAGACTGTAAATTGATGTTGAAATACAGATGAAAGATGTATATATCAGAGTATGATTTATCTTCTTTCCTATACGTACACAATTTTGAAAGTACTATAAAGAAATTTGACAACATAGACAAAATGCCACACGTGTCTCATAGAAAAAGTCAGATAAAATATCCTCAATTCACGTTTTGCTTAATTATTTGATAATTAGAATTACATCAGAGTTCAAACGATTTTCATTCAATAATATGACAAATATACAAGATTTCTCTTTTGAATTCCCCCCCCCCCCCCCCCCGGCATTGTTAGCTTTAAATACACAGCTTAAAATTTAAAATAAAAAGTCTATGGAGATTTTGCATAGCAGCGGACATGAAAGTACCCGGACAATAACGTTGAAAAATTGTGCGAGGTGTCCCGGGAACTTCCGAATAAAAAAGTGACAGTTCCAAACGGTAATCAATAGACAGATTATGAAAAAAAAATCAACAGACGATCATTTTTATTATGAAACTTTTTATTCACAATGTTGATTTGTGTAAACAAAACCAAAAAATAAAATAATAAATTACATGACTACACAGCTTCCTTCTTACTCGAGTTTTTCAAAGTCAATACAAATGAAATTCTCTCAGGACCGAATTATGGCAAAAACTGTCAGGTAATTTCAGGAAGTTGAAATGAAAAATAATGGGGATCAAGGATTGAGGTATACGTGTGTCGACACATTAGCTATATCAGACCGATGGACAGGCCATCCACGTTACCCCCATTCCATACATCTGGGTATCGTGGACTGTCTTCATTTCTAGGGTAAACTCCTGATTGGTCAGATTCTTCAATTCCACGGCCGCCCTTGTATTTTCAGCGTAGTTTAGGTCCAACATCTTGATTGCGAACATGAAGGCGGGTTCCTCCTCGAATGGTATTTCGAACACGATTGTTCTTTTCAGGGGGAAGGGGGTGAATGGGTATCCTTTGTATAATAGCTCGCCAAACTGACCTGTAAACAAAGTAGTGAAACTTGATAGAAATATTAATTTTTTTAAAGGGATCCAAAGGAAATTTAATCTGTATGATATTATTAAGGATGATGGAACTATTTTTAGTATAAAATTTTACTTACAGCGATTTGAATCAGCCAATGCAATTACTGAAAAGGAATAGATACATTAACGTCAGTAGGGCAAGTTAAGATTGATAAAAAAAAAAGTGCGGAATAAAGGATTCCGTGTAGTTTAAGTGAATGTTATTTGCTAGTTCTAAGTCAATCAAATAATATATACATGTATGTATATTCAGTTTTTTTAAATTGAAATCATTGTCTAGTAACATTGCCTAGAACTAATTTTTGAACATGTATAGGCCTATACCATGTTGTATTCGTCACAATATTCAAATAACATCAGCCATAAATTGTATTCATTTTACGTCTCAATGCATATTATCATTGTTTCATTGAAAGTTATAAAACATAAAAACCAAGTTTTCTTTGAATAATAAAAGGTTTCTTACCTAGCATTGTCAGGAATAACTGTAACTGTCTCATTTTAAATGTCTTCCTGAATAAATAAAATTAGCAATGTTTTTTATCTTAATATAAAGAAAAATTGCTATAGATGAGCACTAAAGTCAGCGGTAAAACGTGCACTTACTTACAATTCTTGTACCTTACAAATCTTCTTCTGAAATTATAAGTTGAGAAGAACAAACTGGCCTCTGTTTAGTTATTAACGACAAATGCTGTCCGTTAACATTTTTGTATCGCAGCCTGTGCAATGATGAATTGAAGACCTGACACATTGCGTCAGGTAAAGAAACAGGCTGACGAGGGTAAAACTAGTTTCGACGTCAGAGCGCCTCCTGAAATTTATTGTGTGTGTGTAAAATCAGACAGACCCATCGAGATTATTTATCTGTTTTTTATCTTTTTTAAAACAATAACAATTTCAAATTTACACATATTTTTTAAAAACTTTTGGTATAAAATGAATTGAATTTCAAAATTGTTTTTGTTATCTGATTTGTAAGGAATTGGGTATCGCCATTAATGTGACTATTCATTACAATAAATCTTCCGCCTGTTGTCATAAAACGATTTTACCAATTGCAGTTGAACAATGCAATTTTTGCAGATGTTTCACCCGAATATCAATTTTTTTATTTTATTTTTATCATCTACTAGTATTACTTTTTTTTTTAAAATGAATACTACTTTTTTAAGGGGGTGTAAAGATTTTGTTGTTGCTGTTAATTTATGATTAATTCTATGTTTTTTGGTAATTTTCCTATAGTATGTAATGCTGTATTGTATTTATGATTACATTCATTATTAATTGCTTATATAAATTTGTTTCAGATTGATTTAAAGTATGTACATATATATTTAAATCTTTCATGAGGATAAATGCTATGGAAAATTTAGACTGTCGTTTCTTCAGCAAACAGCAGACCTTAGTAATTACAAAGAAGGCGCAGTTATGCTTTTCATTGTAGATAATTCATAAAACTAGGAAAATAAGTCATCAAAATTATGTAACTGCATACGACAGTATATAAACACGCATTTCAAGTCTTCGTATTTTTTGAAAACTGAAAAGTTGATCTAAAAAATACAAGTCTTGCTTTACAACCTTCACATAAATCAACAAACCAGTTAAGATTACGGATGAACTAAAGAATGTTTTTGGTCCGTGAGTCCCAGGCAAAGACTGTAAAACAGAAACTCGTCGTCATTTACATCGTAGGAAACTTGAACAAGCAAAAATATTGATGTACAGATTAATTAGATATTTCATTTTTTTATTAATCTTTTAATTTATCTATGTTAAATCAAATTTGAAAAATATTTTCTAAGAAATTTCTGATGTCTGAAAATAAGTTGTTTGTAACTAGTACATACTTTAGATTCATGTTGCGAAAAACAATACTGACGCCTTTTACTCTTTTTATAGTTTTTTTTTTAAATTAATATCTCATTAGTTATAGTGTTAATCTAAGAGAGTAATACATCTGAAACCAAAGTCCTAAACGGGACATTTGGTCAAATATGCATTGTTAAAATGCACTTTGAAAAATTACGCACTTTGAAAATTTTTTCAAAGTGCGTTAATTTTTGGACCAAGTCAACGCACTTTGAAAAAAAAAAATAATTTTTTTTTCAAAGTGCGTTGACATCGTCGATATTAATGCACGTTGAAAAACATGATCTTTTAGAAGACCAGTGCGAAAAAATTAACCCACATCCTAATGCTTTTTTTTAAGTTTATAGTAATTCAATGTTCGTTAATGTTAATATTTTTTTATTGAAGCGATTTATTTGATTAGAATACGAAAAGAGGGTCACTGTTGAAACACACAGATTCTTTAACATTCCAATGGAGAAATTATTGTTCGGCCAGCTCGTTTTTTTTTAAATAACACTGCATGCACTTATATAGAGCATACTTCTTTTTCCGATCTTAAATGTTTACCCCAAGTTGCTGAATATCATATATTTTGGAAGGAAAAATGAGGGGTAGGGGACCTTCTTGTAATCAATCAAATGATGCACTGGTATTTGACCTGTATCTTTGGTTAACCCCCACCCCCGCCCACATCCCCGTTCTAAATACGGTAAATTAGATACACGAGTGTTAACAAATCATCATACTATCAACAAATTAGAAATTCAGTTCCAAAATTTGTGATATAAAAATATTTTTTCAAAGTGCGTTAGGAGTGTCGATACTAAAAAATGTTGATGTACCTTCATAACGCACTTTGACAATTTAAAAAAAAAAAATTTTCAAAGTGGGTTAACTTGGTCCAAAATTTAACGCACTTTGAAAAAAAATTTCAAAGTCCGTTGATTTTGTTAAAAATTTAACGCACTTTGAAAAATTTGTTCAAAGTGCGTAATTTTTTCATAGTGCGTTGCCACAGTGCATGTTTAATAACCCCATTCCTAACTCTTGACACTCCTGGCTCGTTCGATAATCAAGTAAATTACTGAATTATGAAATTATGACATTTTGCTTGGATCGAATTTACGCATTGTTGTGGTACTCGTGTAAGCGACGTAATCCATATGCAGTTTGCATTATTGGAGAATTATGCGGAAATGATTGAAAAAAAAAATTCTTCAAGTGTTTATTGACCTAATAACAAATAACTATAACAAAAATTTTAATGGGTGCATAAGCAAAAATCCAAAACGAGGCGTTCAGCTAACAGAGCACAGTTCACTCTGCCTTGTTACATTGACTGCCGGTTGTGCTGAGGCGGGTCTCTTTTTCTTCCCTTTTTTATACGTCAGGTCAAATACGGAGACATAGTCGTTATTGTAGGGGGGACAGGAGGACACGAGCAGTTTGTCCCCAGTACTGTTGATGGCCACACACTGGGGGCGCTGTATACCGTCCTCTCTCGTCAACAGGGTCTTCACTTCCTTTCCATCTAACGATATGACCTAGATAATTAAACGAAGACGTGTTTCAATGTTAACTCCTTGTATAACAAGTTTAGCTTTTAAAAAAAAGCTTACCGTCTTAAGAGCGAACCCGAAACAGCAGTTAGTTATCAAAGACAATTTAATTCTTTTTTATATAAATGTCACCTTCCTCTACATACTATGGCGTGTGGAACATTTTATGTCATTATGTGTCTTTAAAGCCTGCGTGTCTAAAATTGAGAAATGCGTACCCGAGCTTCTTAGTTGATATCTACTAGAGTAGGGTAAAAGAGGTCTTAAGAAGGGTCGTCAACTTGTATTATTTTGATAAAATCATATATCGCTGCATTCAGCATTTTGTTTAACAAATATTACATGTAGTTTTACATATCTAAGGTGCAAACAATTTTACTGAAATTAGCCATACCGTATCATTTTTTTTTTTTTTACATTTTTGCTAGCGCTCTCGAGCGCTAGCAACTACGTTAGTCTTTTTCACTGGAATACGCATGCTCGACTCCATAGTAGGGGATTCTGGGAATATCGTACTTCTATAGACAAACTGTACCATTTGAAGACAAGCTTATCTTTTAAAAAGATTGGTGAGCTAGCGCTGTAGCCATCATAAAAAACACAGAAGCAGATTTCGAAAACATTGATTTAAATTTCTGAATCGATTAAGATTTAGAATTGTGATTCTAGAGTGAGCTTCACATTGGCAATGGCATAGCTTATTGACTGTGCCTTAATCATTATGTATCTACTGTAATTTCAATTTCGAGGTGAAAATTTTCAAGAACTATTGGTACTGTTTTGTAGCAATCGTATATTCTCGGGCCTTTCCGGCAAGCTCGGAAAACGTATCCGAGGTTGCTTTTCGAGCTTGAAGTAATTTAAGATAAGACAAGCTTTTTATTATAATATTTTAAAAAATCTTGCATTATAAGACCTAAGCTACTGTTACTTTTTGACATTTACAATCAAACACAAAACTTAATATGAAGATGATAAAATGAAATTCAAATGGTACAGTTTGTCTATAGAAGTACGATATTCCCAGAATCCCCTACTATGGAGTCGAGCATGCGTATTCCAGTGAAAAAGACTAACGTAGTTGCTAGCGCTCTTGTTTTCATAGCAATGTGTTGTATTGCTTTTTCGTTTTCTCACTTTTTAAGATTTGAAATCTACGAAATTTGTTAAGTCGTACGTGAAAAAGATCATCAGAAAATTACCCCCTTGTGCCGAACACTATTTCAACCAATGAAATAAATGTAAATTTTCACATCATATATTTTCTACCAATCACAAAGGAGAGGAAGTGCACAACCCGGAGACTGTAAATTATTTCAACTCTTTTATACCGTCTTCCATATCCATTTTTTCTCTCCAGGAAACCGAAATAACAATTGTTATTTATACTGGTATAATCAAATTGTCGTTTAAACTGATTAGATCCGATATTGTAAAGCTTGTCCGCATTAAAGATAAGCTCTCTTTGAACTACCTGTTATGATTTTTTGTTTGTTTATTGCTCAATGCTGAACTCAAAATTCTATTGTTGAGTATGTTTGTAACTTACTAAATGGTCGACGTCCGACTTCTAAAGGAACTTTCATTTATGAAAAAAATTGTTCAAGATGAACTCTCTTTTTGGCTATTCCCTCTATGCTATTTACATTGATCCATTGAAAATATTGTTCAATAATACTTTAAGCAATATGAGCTGTATTTTTTTTAAAGAAATTATTATATGCTGCAAAAACCTGCTAATATGCTAAGTCTGCATGTAACTTAAACTCTTATGATAAATCAAAGTACTGATAGTACTGAAAAGCGCTAACACAGCTTCTGTTTGTATACTAGTATAAAATATATATGTATATAACATTTCAGCTTCTGTATACGCAATATATTTCCTCATCACTGCGTGGTAGCCCCTGCAATGGTGTATGTAAGCCCCGTTCAATAAATTCACATTAGCCCGTACTAGCCCGTGCAGTTATGTGCACAAGCTCCTGAAACTGGTTCCCTAACCAGTTTAAATGATGTAAACGTCTGCTCATAGGGGGCGGTTATTCGTTGCAGCGGAAGTAGAAGTCTAACGACAATAAAGCGCTGAGCTATGCTTAGCGCTTTAAAAAGGTTGGAAAAAATCATTAATTTTTGTCAGAGGTAATATATTTCTTCTAAAGAATATATAGCAAATCAATTTTTTGTACAGGACGACAATGATTCAATTTCGCTCCAAATAAGGCTCCTTCAGGCACGTAGCATCGTTTTTGAAAGTGGGGGGGGGGGGGGGGGGCAGTATCATCCAAAAATCTTGACAAGCAAAAAAAACAAAAAAAAAAGAAAAAAATAATAGAAAAAAGGGGAATTTTGTTTCATTTTCAAAAATAAGTTGCTGCGAGAAAAAGTGGGGAGGGGGATTTCATCATGAAAATTGCAGTTCATATTGCTTTAAAAATATTTAAACTATTACTTTGATCGGTGCATTTGAGTGATATCGGTGATATTCAACGAGAGGTTTCAAAATCAGCAGTTTTTTGTGGTACATATCAGATAATTTCAATAATCATATAACAGTTGCGATCATTGTGGCTGTAAAAACATTGTACAAAGACATTTTCAGGTAGGGCAACGTGAAAAGGGTCTAAGCAGGTATGGTTCTTTGCGTAAATCTACCTTGATGCTGTTGTCCTTCATGTCGGCGACAAAGAGATGGTCTCCACAGATACACAGTCCTCTTGGCATTTCAAACTTGTGTTTCCATCTGAACCGACCTTGCGTAGTGATACATATCACGTGACCCTCCACCCCAACACCATCAGCCACAAAGATGAGACTTCCAGATTCGTTCATCGCGCAGTACCAGGGTTCTCGGAACAAACTCTTTCCATCGATGTCTTGCCAAATATGTCGAATGATTTCTATGTCCTGAAAAATAATTCGCTTATCCAAGTCCTTTCCGGAGCACACGGCTATTTTCCCTTTACTACTACATATTCCTCTACAGTATCCTGACAATGACAGGACCTTTGGCACATAGATTTTCCAGTCGTTGTTGTATGTCTTTGATGACTTCAGTGAATTTCTCTCGATGTCACAATACCGGACGCATCCGGAATCACTTACCGCCACGGTTTCGTTGTCTATTAAAGCGACGTCATAAGGTTTGAAAGAATCGTCTTCTGTCAATAATTGAAAATCCGCCGAAAACAGTTTTAATTTGAGATTTCTATTGTCTACTATTAACACTTTATCATCCTCTAAAAACACGGCACCCGTTATCCAACATTCCGCATTATCCGATTCCGAAGTCACTTTTACTTGCCTACAATGCCCACTTTCTATAGTATAGTCAAACGAGTCAGCAGACTCTTCTGGGAGGGAGAGGGATGTCCCTGCAGTAGTGGTCCTGGACGGCAGCGATATACCGTCCAAAGGGCACAGTTTGTGATTTTTGGTGGCTTTCAGAAGAAGATGAAATTTGGAGCAATCGGCGCAGTATTCCTCTTGACAAGCGCGACAAACGTTCATGGCTTTCGTGGTTATGTCGCGCTTTTGACAGAGTTTACAAGGCTTGTCGTTTTTCTTCGGAAGCATGATGTCCATAAGACTGATGATCTGGTGGTTACTGGGAAACTGGTCCACCCAACTCTCCGCGGGCTTCTTGACATCCGGAGGAACAACATTATGGCGGCACACTGGACATGAAAACTCATACTTCCTTCCCTTGGCTTCTTGTTGCTTCGTTATATACACTCGTAGACACTCTCTACAGAAGGAATGGAGACACGGCAGTCCTTTAGGGTTGGTGAAAATGTCGGCACATATTGGACAAGTAAACTCGCGGTGTAAGTCATCTTCCATTTTACCATAATCTAATTAGTTCAGGTCGTGTGTTTCTTGTAGATACGTCTCGGATTGAAAGAGCTCCTTTTGTCAGAAGTGTGATGAAAGTTGACGGTTTCCTGACATGACAACACTGTCGCTGTTTTGGCTTTTTGCATATGTCAAGTTTGAAATTAAATTTCCTTCAATCGAACAAAAATAAAGCCCCAAAAATTTGAAAGGTGATCATTGACGCATCGAATTCTACAGAATGCCCACAACTCGCTGCATTGTATCAACATTTCACACAATACCACCTTTTCTCAATCTAGACCGGTGTATATTTACCGATGAGCGGTTTAAGCATTGTCAAAAAATAAAACATATTCAGCTCTACCAGGTATACGAAATCATACACAACACCCTTTAACTTTTCTATGATGAAACCAATGTTTAAATATTTCAAATTAAAGATACATCAGTAGTTAAATCTCCACTCAAGTCAAATCTTTTCAGTTTTGGACATGTTTATAGTACCTGGGAATGGGGGTATAAAGTGCGTGCAATTCAGCGAGTAATTATCCTCTGAATTAAATTGTGTCAACATATATTGAATTCTATAAATTTAGTCTCCCGCTGGTTTTGACCGTAAATCGATGTAGAATTTTCCATATATTTACTTATCAGGGTTTTTATATTTTGACTGACGCAATATATACGCGCAAGTACAATACTGCAGAACTGATTAAATGAATGGGTTTGATTTTGAGTGACTGAATACAATGGCAACGTATACATATCCCGAACCGAAAAAAGGAGTTATAGGTGGCAATCATAGTTTATGTACGCAAATTGTTATCAACTTCTAAAATTTATAAAAAAAAATCATTCAAAGGTTTGAAAGTCAAATCTATAATTTTTTTTACCTGAAACAACGTTATAAAACTTTGAAATAATAAATCTGAAGTTTATTTTGTCTACAGAATATTACCTTTACAAGAAACCACGTCAAGGGGTAAGATACCTTAATATATACATGTAGTAAGAACGAATACAATTTTTAAATCAAAGATAGATTGGAAGAAGAATTAATAAAGTTACATGTAAGGATCATCGGTCGTTCACGCACCTCATATATATACACATTGACAAGTTTGCTTTAGTGATTTTGACACTCAATATTACCATCTTCTTTCGAGAAAATTAAATGAAAATATCACAACTTAACAATTTTAGATAGGAACAACAAATGATATCTTATGTCTTTCTCTTCCTTGAGGGTTCATCGGTCAATCTTATTGAATTAGAATGACAAAGACTTGACATCAAACATATTATTTCTTGGTGCACTGCATTTTTTTTAAATAATTGATTTCGTATTAAAATTTTACTTTAATCCGAAAAAAGTTAGTTTTAACTAAAGTTCTTTTACACCCATTCATGCTTTTTCTGTTGTTGTTTTTTTTTTTTTTTATATATAAGAAAAAAGGAAAATAAATTTTTTTTAAACATATTTTTAAAAAGAAAAAAAAAGATGATATATTCCTTAATTAGAAAATATCCATTCATGTTAGTTTTGACATAGATTACCCTCCCCCCCCCCCCTCCCCCCCCCCCCCCCATAATGGCTGTTTGAGAATAATGAATAGAGCATAAATTTGCGTTAAATTCAACTTTTTTTTTGGGGGGGGGGGATTATGGGGGTCAAGATCAAATTACATACCGTTTTCTTACAGACTATTTATGTATTACTTTGTTTGTCTGACAACAAAAAAAACGCCTTAAAAAAGTACAGGACTATAAAAATCTTTTATTCATTTGAGCATTTATTTATTTATTTCTGATAAAGATTGGAGCATATGTGATAATGTGGAACAAATACGTTAACAGAGACATAGATAATTATTTATGTCTCTGACGCTACTAATTCACCAGTGTTGCCGGGTACTCGATTGACTTTGAATCGGGTTCGGTAAACGAACCGGAAGTTTGTGATGTGCAGACTTATGGGATATTTTTAAAAGCAAAACACGTGGGTTATCAACATCAACTTGATCAAGTCTTAAGAAATGACAAGACCAGGTAAAATAAGTTTATATTTTTGCAGAAAGATAAATGTGCCATGTTACATTTGCATAACGTTAAAGCAGTTCGAACGATTGGCTGCTGTTTGTCAATGTATGGAGAAGATAAATCGCATGAAAAAGACGCATTGCAGAAAGCATGCTTGCTGAGTAAACACTATATACAGTTGTGCTTATGAAGTGAAATCAAATTACATTTCTGAAGGGTGATTGAAACAATTTTACATTTATTTTTGATCCGTTTAAAGTGTTGATAACTATAGATGATAAGATTTTCTGTCAATCAAAAATGCAACAACAAAAATAGTTCGAAGCAACTTCATTCATCAATAAGTTAATGTACAGTTTTGTTTGAAAAATGTGAAAGTATTGCTCTGTTTCTTAGCTATCTTAGTCTCCAATTAAGAGAATCGGTAAATATTTTTCTATCATTAGAAAGGGTACCCCATATGGATACCAGTTTTTGAAGGAGGAGGGATACATTGACCAAATAATTGCTGTGAAATGTCTCGTACAACTGATTCAATTTTTATTCAAAGACTTAAATTAACAGCTCTAATTTTTTGTAGATTTTTCACCTAGAGGCCGAGGAGGTGGTCGTGGTAGAGGAGGGGACAGAGGTGGCCGTGGAGGTTTTGGGGACAGAGGTGGCCGTGGAGGTTTTGGGGGTAGAGGTGGGGGTAGGGGTGGAGGATTCGGTGGTCGAGGAGGTGGATTTGGAAGAGGGAGAGGAGGTGATCGCGGTGGGAGAGGAAGAGGAGGAGGTAAGTCAATAAATAAGAACAAAATGTGCTAATGAAAGGAAAAGGTGTTAATAGAGGCTACCTTAATCACACAGTTACTTATTAACTTATATCAATATAGTAAATGATTAAACATAAACAATGCACCTATTTATTACTTACATATGGTAGTTTTTAAGTTGTAAAGCCTTTTTCAAATACTGGTATTGAATA
The DNA here is from genome assembly GCF_963853765.1 of Magallana gigas. NCBI lineage: Eukaryota > Metazoa > Mollusca > Bivalvia > Ostreida > Ostreidae > Magallana > Magallana gigas. The sequence goes on from NC_088854.1 coordinate 46,458,804, forward strand.
AATAGCAACAACTGTATTATACATAAATAATAAGTACTAATGATTAAATCTTTTACTCTTTCAGGAAGAGGAGGTGGTGGTATGTATCAGCAATTAAAATTATTAAGAGGGCTTAATGGCTGGGGCCATTTTTAGACTATATTTATCTTCTTTTAGAAGAAAAGCTCTGAATAAAATTAAAGACAAAATTTCAGATTTTACTTTAAAATTATTTTTTATTCTATGTTATAGTTTATAGCTAAAATAATCATCTATAAATATTTAAGGTAGATCTGATGGGTATTTTGGAGATTACCCAACTTCCTATATAATTTATAAATATAATAAATTCAAAGGCAGCTTTTTTCAATTTTTTATCATAAAAAAGTTTTCTGTTAAGTAGCTTGACCCATTTCAACAGTTAGAAAGATTAAAATGTTTAATTTGATCTTGAAAAACTATTATTGCTTTGTGTATAAATGTATCTCATAATTGAAATGACATTATCAAATTGGATAACTTATTTGTCATTTTAGGAAGAGGTGGTTTCAGAGGTGGAAGAAGTGTTGTTGTTGAGCCCCACAGACATGAAGGTAAGGACGCTGACTGTAAAAAACATAAACATACTGGTACAAGTAAAATATCTATAGGGAGGTGTCTTTCCATAACTTTCTTTGAAAACTCTTTAATAGAGAAGAAAATGGATATTTTCTAGTTAATACTTATTTGCTCAGACTTTTATGACAGGGTTTAGTCAGTCACAATTGTCTAGGATTCAAAGGATTTGCACTTTCAGTTAATTTCTGCAATATTACTTAAAATTTCTCTTGAAATGCTACTGCTCACATTATAGGTGTATTCATCGCCAGAGGTAAAGAAGATGCTCTGGTGACTTTGAATATGGTGCCTGGAGAAACAGTGTACGGGGAGAAGAAGATTGTAGTAGAGGTAAGTATTAAAAAAACTCAGATACCTCCATTGGTCATACAGAAGTTTGGTGTATATTAGATGAATGATTTATGGAAAATAAAGCCTGTCAATTTCTACATTAACCAATTACAGTTGTGTTACTCTTGATTATTAACCTGTGTCCAATTTTATACAAAGGTACAGCAATGATAAACAATTATTGTTTTTAGTTCTGCCAGATATTTATTTTTCTTAATGAAGTTTTTTTGTTTTTCAAAATAATTTCCCCTTTATCGATCTTGATATGTAAAATTTAGTACCAGTACTTATCGAATATCAAAAGTGTACAAATTAATCTTCCAACAGTAGTCAATAAAGAAACATTTTTAAAGAAGAAAACAAAATTGTATCACATAAACCTAGATCAATATCTTGTGATTGACCTTTTAAAGGAAGGAGAGAAGAAGACTGAGTACAGAGCATGGAACCCGTTCAGATCCAAGTTAGCTGCAGCAATTCTTGGAGGTGTTGACAAAATCTACATGAAACCTGGTTCAAAAGTCCTATACCTGGGGGCAGCCTCGGGAACTACAGTTAGTCATGTCTCAGACATAGTAGGATCAGTAAGTACAAATACATCACCCACATTGACATTTATACTTCATTCCTCTTTCATCCGTCAATAATGTTTTGAAGAAAATCATGTGCTCTCTGTCTTTCTCTCTGTCTCCCTCTATACAAAAAAAAAACTCCGTATGATGTATATGATAGTTTTTTAATGACAGTGTTTGTGTGTAAACAAATTTTTTTTTTATCAATTTTCTTCATATAAGCTGTAAAATTTATCATATTTAAAAGCATTATGATATTTTAGTATGTCAGACACATTTTATACCAATAATGAAAGTTTAATGCATGTGTTTTTTTACAGGACGGTTTGGTGTATGCTGTTGAATTTTCACACAGAAGTGGTAGAGATCTGATCAATGTAGCAAAGAAAAGGACCAACATTATCCCAATTATAGAGGATGCCAGACATCCACACAAATACAGAATGCTTGTTGGTAAGAATTACTTGTAATGTAGGGGGAGGTAATTCTAATCATATGTCTTTTGTGGAAATTTATTCATAATGGTTGTATTTTGTAGGTATGGTGGACACAATATTTGCTGATGTTGCGCAGCCTGATCAAGCCAGAATTGTAGCCATCAATGCTCATCACTTCCTCAAAAATAATGGTCACATTGTAATATCCATAAAGGTAGATACAGTCACAAGCTTTTAATATTCATGATTCACAGAGGTTTTTTAATTTTAGAGTTATGCTTCTTTAAATTTTCTTGAAAATAATTTGTAATGAATTGATTTCAGGCCAATTGTGTGGACTCGACCGCCGAGCCAGAGGCAGTGTTTGCCGGTGAAATCAACAAATTAAAGGGGGAGAAGATTAAGCCCCAGGAACAGCTGACGTTAGAGCCTTACGAAAGAGACCACGCAGTAGTGGTGGGAGTCTACAGGTAAATTATTTACTGAAGTAAATACAGATGCATCAAATAAATCCATCTGAAAACTGTTTACAATGCTCATAAGTATTATTTTTTCTATATTAATTTGTTTATCCGAGAACTTTTATTTTTGTCTAATGGATGTTTATGCCAATATTTTCTTCTTATTTATTGACTGTTGAGTGAAATAACTTTATTATGGAAATATCTGTACTGTTAATTGTCCAGACTAAATTGAGTTGATTTATGCTCAAAGTTATTCTTGGGATTTTGGAGCTGTATCTGTAGTTGCCAGTAGTTCATTACTTACATCATTACACCCTTATTAAACTATATATTATACATATGTATTGTCTTTTAAAAATACTTTGTTAAAAATAAGGATGGCATATGATAGCGGTCATTAATAGTTCCCCATTTGAATGTTTTATAATTTTCTTTTGACAGGCCACCTCCAAAGAAATGATTCACCATTGTGTTCTCCTCATCGTCTTCATCATTCTGTCTATGATGCGCTCCTCTTACACTTTCTGGCAGGATAATGAACGGGTTTTCAATATCCCAAATAAATTTTGTTACTTCACGACAAACGTCAAGAGTAACCAACAAATGTGTCAAAACAGAAAGTATAAATGGGGCATTTTATCTTGTTGTATCATGAAAATTCATGAAACTCTTTTTAAATATGATGTTAATCATGTAGACAATAAATACATGGATATTTTGGCCTGCTTTTATTTCATTTCATATAGTTTGCCATCTTGGCTAGTGTGTGGGAAATTTTGTATACGTACACTTTTGTATACGTACACTTTACATTTGTTGCCTGTATTGAGTAAATAATGCACATATTTTAAGTTCTACTATTGTACACATATTCAGTGTAAAATAAGGACATTCTACAAAATGACAACTTTTTCTGTGATGATTAAGAAATAGTGCACTGAGACTTTCTTACATCGACGAAGACGATAAAAAAATTGAACTGATATCAATTTATATGCATGTCCATCCATTTAGTTAAAGTAACCCCCTTTCTTTTTAATACATGTAAACTAAACCCAACTGTGTTCATACAGCAACTGACAAAATCAAATCATGATATAACCGTTAAAATCGGTATATCCGCTGAGGAACAGGTGTGTGTTCCTAGCCTTAAACTTTTAGAAATTATCTCCGAACCGCATTATTTAGTTTTCTTTTGAATTGAATTAAATGTCCCAACGTCATTGAATAAAACATGTCATGTGACTGCCGTCTATCCACGTGTTTCTGTAGTAGACAAGTAGCAAAAAAAATAAACAACAAAAAGTTACGCAAAACAAAAACGCTATATTTATATCTACCAAGTATGATTTCCTCTATTTCTTACGAAAACGATTGGTCGAAACCTCTAGCGACCTAAGAAAAATCACGGACTGCACGAAATAATCAAGATGACGTCCAACTCAAATTCCCGTAAGAGACGATTTGGCTGGTGGTTTTTTTTTTGTACTGATGTACATTTACAGTAATAGAGTGAATTTTACTTACTTTTTATTAATCTTTAAAAAGAAAGATGTAAATATAAGCAATGAAATTCTTTCTTTGATGATTCATGCGGGGTATTAAGGTACCGATCATTGAAAAAAAATGCAACCGCGTTAGCGGGTGTTGTATTTTTCTGCAATGTCGCCACCTTCATACCCCGCATTAATCATTAAAGAAAGCATTTGATTGTTTAAAGAATTGATAGTGTTCGGTTCATTGAATGAAACGCTTATTTAATTCCTTTACTTTATATGATCATATTCAATCATTATTGTTTATATCGTTAAGGTGGTATGGGCCGCCTCCATGTTGTGACGAAATCATGTTGTTTATCGAAATAAACAATAAAATCAAGCATAATGTTATGAATGGTTCCTTTCCCAAAATTGTCATCAAACAGGGAGTAGCAGTGAGTTGGAGGGTTCACTACTGATCTGTAAGTCATGACTTCGAATCCTGCTGGGCATTTTAAAATTTTTACATTTCCATAATTTTTTAAAATGTAATTTTTGGTCAAATATTGGAAAATTTGGAAATTTAAACCGATGAAAGTAATCATAATGTAAATTTCACATTTATATCGACAGATTCTTATACCCTCTTAAATGGCGTCTTATTTCATAATTATATTTTCGAGGTTAAACTTGCTGAGGTTATTTCGTGATCAATTGAATTAAACTTTAACTACATTCAGAGAATAGACTCATGTCGAACTTTCAAAAAGGTTTTTATTAACAACCTTCTTTTATAAAAGAAGGCATTTTGTTGTCTAAGTAAATTTGATTTTCAAAAACACCTTTGAATTATGAATTATGAATTAGCGCAAAACAAGAGGCCCAGGGCCACATCGCTCAACTACGCTACAAACAGTCATAACTCTGATTATCGTTAAATCTGCTTTATGGTACCAAATACAAAATATCTGGACATTTTAGTATAATAGAAAACCTTACTTAAAAGATCTTCCATTTTTATAACAGATGCTTATGTTAAACATTGAGCCCCTTTTGTTAACTCAGGTTTTAAGACAGTAAAGATTTTTTTCCTATTATCACCTATGTTAAAATTCAGCACCTCCATCCAAGGATGCTTTGCGCCATGCTATGTTTAGTTAAAATTGGTCAATTGGTTCTACAGAGAAGAAGATGAAAAGTTTTCAACGACGACAAAGACAACGGACAAATTTTGATCAGAAAAGCTTACTTGTTTCATGTTGTAAATTTTGTATTTACACCCAACCAGTAAACATGACGCCTGAGCCACTGGCTCAGATAAACTTAAAATGTTTTTACCAGGTAGAATTTTGATATTACATTGTAGTATGGAAGTTTGGTTTACGATACGTGTATATTTTGTGTTTACAAACATAATTACGTGCCTCTTGATCGAATACATTTGTTGTTGTTGTTTTCTTTTCTTAATTTTGATCAAAGTATTAAGGTGTAAATCCATTTGACATAAGGCGCCACATTCTTAAAAAATTCCATACATCGCCAACCCCCCCCCCCCCCCCAAAAAAAAAAGAATTTAGTCATTATCCTTTGAATTTCATAACGCAGCAATTTTCAAATGCCAAATTATTTTATAAAATATAATGATTTTGAAGCTGGTGATGTTACACTAGTGTTAATTATAAAATCAATGTGATAGCTTCTAAATGTATACGCCAACTGTGTTATATCTTGTGGCAGATGCATGCACTTGTCTCACCGTTTATGGGGAATTTTATGGATGACAGCGGTGTTCGAAAATTGTAATTGTTGGATTATATAAGTTATTTAATATTTGCCAGAAATTTAACAAATTTATAAGGTTTAAATCTGAACGACATACAACGAAAACCGCTAGCTTTTCCCATTGTGGAAGAGGACTAAAGTATTTTCGAATATGCACGTTTTTTTATGAGAATTTAGCATGAAAAAATTTATTGCCTTGTTGTTTTAAAATGCGGAAAAAAACCCCCAAACAAAACAAAAGAATTCAGATATCGTTTATATTATTTGTAATTTGAAGTTGTGGTTCACATTTTGTCACTACACACTGGCACTAACTTTTTCATCCGTGTACTACGTTTTAAGCACCATCTACGTTATTTTACAGAGGGTAACTATGTATTTGTAAATAGCTTTTATAAATAAGATTGCTTTAGTTTCATAGTTTTATATACAAATTTTTTTTAGAAAAATTCAAAGGGAACAAATATTGGATTCTAGCATCTTTACACTATTGGCAGTGAGTGCGCTACATTTGGAAAGCATCGACAAGTGTTCATAGCACCCCGGTACATAAAGATTCTTAAAGGATGAATAAAATTTGTTCATGGATGTCGTAGATTCCTGTATTCTCACGGATATTTCGAAAGTACACTTTATAAATTTACACTATTCTTTTCGTCAATTTGAGTGGCCAAGAACTGTCTACCAAGTATAGTTAATGTTTATGTTCTAAATTATTACGAACTTAAGAATACAGTGTAAGGCCGGTTAGTGTACTAAAGTGAAACAGCAATACAATAGTTGTCAGAGTGTTACAAAAAGTTCATGAAGTCGTTCTCTTTCATGTTGAAATCTGACCGATAATGTTACATGTGTATTTACGGGCCACTGTGCAATGTATATATTAATGCGGGAAATTAGATAGTCGTTGTATAATGTTGTTTTTGTTGATGATATCACACTGGTTTCCGTTATCTGATGACGACAAAAACATATCCTGCGCATGCCCACAGGCAATATCGGTTAACGGTGTACCGCTAATTATATAACCATTGTTTTTATTGTTATAAAAATATAACGTATATTTAGGTATGTGGTATGTTGAATGATCTCTTTCATCTTATTTTTAATACTGAACCTAAATACCAGTGTTTATTAATGATTTTTATAGCGTTTTCGCTCTGCATTGTTTTTGCTCAAAGTCTGGTTTTCTCGGCTAGAATTTTATCATGTACCGAACAATATTGAAACATTATTAGCAATATTCATTTTAAAAGTTGTTAGATGTCATATATATTGGTAGATAAATGTATGTTACAACATGTCTTTGAAATAGTAAAGGGTTGCATACTTTTCGTCCCTATTTCCTGTGACCTTTCATTGGACAGTCGTTAGAGTGGTGAGCACGCGTGCGTATGTCTCATATTGGTGGAAAGATCTTATCCATCTGTAAACAAATTAAAATGGACATCTTCCGATGTTTTCTACAATAGCAGACGCGTGAAAGATCAAGATAACGTTACTGTACCGGAAGATGTTACGACAGATAGAGCACGGGTAGATGATGTCCGCAAACAAGCAGTCTGTTCGCGGCGTGAAATATGGACTGATTTTCTGATAGACAACAATATGGACCGACCATTTCTCTCTCTCTCTCTCTCTCTCTCATAATTCTCAAAAATTCATTCTACACGAATCTTATATATAAACACTTAAATAATTATCTTTTTAAAACGTACTTGTAACAAACATTCTAAGGAATCTTTAATTGTCGTGTGAATAATTACTGTAATTCAATTGTTTGTAAGATAAAAGTTATTTGATGCATGTATATTGCAACTGTACATATTGGTGACCCCTGTGTACCTCCTAACAAGCGTTATTAGCATTTCCTGTAAACATTTACGCAAATGCAGGTTTCTCCATATTTCTGTGATTATCCCGCAATAACTAGCGGATGGAGATGACACTCGCCGACTTGGTCCGATTGCAAAAATTTAGACGGTAAAAAGAATAATGTAAATAAATTTGGCACCAAAACTAATTTAATTCTTAATAATAGAGAAATAAATTTAACGGAACCGAAGTACTTTCAGATGTGCGTTTGTCTTTGGCAAATTGAATATGAGGATTTGTTTGTGTGTAGAATAAACAAGGGTTCCCTAACGATGCCGCTTCCGAATATTTGACGTCGAGTGTCGTAAAACTTGGAATAAATCCATCGTCTTTGCTTTGTTGGCGCGAAACTGTGGCTAACGAGAAGCGCTCTCTTCCGGGGCATTGTTTACAAGAACGACTACCCAAAGCAATATCCAATTAATTACATTACCAAACTAAAAACGCCAAAAGATCAATGGCAGTGTGTTTATACCATAATCCTTATCGCCGGAGACATATTAAACGAGATTTCTAAAATCTGTCAGATCTGAAGCTTTATTCGTAGTGAAAAGCTTGCGTTTTCAGTCTAACTGTAAATTTGTAAATGGGCGATTTTTTTTATTTTATATAAAATAACTCTATAAACTTGTAACATCCAAATCCATTGGTCAACGGAATGTTACCAATTAATCGCTTTGTAACTTGGCTAGTAACTTCAGGAATGTGTGGATTTTTTTCTCTCGAAATTATATATACATTTTACAATATAACATTTTTATTATTCATCAATACAAAATTTCCTTTGAAATATTTTTGATTTGCCCAAACATACTCGAATATGAAATTAGTTGCGGTATTATGTTTATTTATTAATCGATCAGTAACGTTATAGCCTAGACCAGTGGGTTGCGCAATGCTGATGTTGCAGATAGAAGCATGCACGTGGATTCACGCAGTTCTTGCGATTGATCTGTTTTTAAACATACGAACATCTGAGTAATTGTTCGTATAGTATTTGCAAAACACATCAAGATTTACATATCAAGCTCAGCTGGCAGTCTCATTGATACCTTTGATAGCGTAAACGACCGATTCCTTACTCTATTAATCGCCCCCTTCATGATAATTACTGACCATTCGACGATTTCGCCAGTCTTCACGCACGTGTGCACGTACAAGCCCTCCCCAGTCGTACTACACCCAGTTTAAAATTTGCAGAAATAATCATATGGATATGGTTATTTACACTCAAAGGAAAGAAATGAACCGTCGGCCCCCAACCCCCACCCCGCATCCCCGAACCTAAAAAAAACATTTGAATATGCCATTTATGATTTGTTGAAATTTGATGGCGACTGGGGACAAGTGACCACTTTTTGATTGTCCTCATGATGTGGCTCATTAAGTATTGGCAGGCGAGTGTCAACATTTATTGCTCTTTAGACGGGCCATCGAACAAAACTCCATCGTCCATAGCAATCTCTCCACCGACGCAATTCGTCCCCCGAGAAAATCTGGGTCCGAGGCTGCCGATCGTCCCGCGACATATGCTCGCGGCGGAGCGAAAATTTTCACGACAGACGTGTCATCTTTAATGCTCATTACATGATTTGTTTGTTTGATTTTATGAACTAATTACCAAATACTAATAAAATATCCTTATTTAATTTTCTATGCATTATTTCGCGTGCTGGCATATTGTTCAATGGTTCTTCCGAAATAAATGAAGATTTAAACAAAAAGTGCAACTTAAGAACAAACTTTTTCTGTTTTAAATGATATTCTGTTTGTTAATTAAGGATAGTTAAGCTATTATATTTTGGCATTTTCTTAATTATCGTCTTTCTTTTTTATTAATTTTGTTATTTTTTTTCTGAAATAATTATTTAAAGGTTAAAAGCCAGAGCCGCGTGACGGCACGTGTAAAACAGCTACCGTGTATATGAGTATTCATTTCAGGAAGCACGTGTCAGATGCGGTACACAGCGCGAAACCCAGCACACAGGAAGTTATTTCGGAATATACCCGGTGTCACGCCTATAAAATTTGGAAGCGAAAGAAATTCACAATCCACAAGAAAACCCCCCGGTTTGGCAGCAATATCTTACTGTTTCTCACCGCGGGTTCCAAATAACATTTTACAATGCATGGAAATATATTTAATTTCTCTTTGAAAATTCTTAGAATAATAACAGGGGTTTTTTTTTTAAAAAGCTTTGCCTTTCCATTGTAACCTTATTAGTGGTATAAGCAAATTTTATGTTCAAAATTTGAAGCTGTTTTTCATACGATAAAAACTCTTCTCGAACAAACTATATGATTTTTTTTAAAATTTTAGTTATTTTTGAGAGATAATCAAATATATGTAGATATCTAAAGAGTGTATGATCATTCTATTTCTATCACTGATGTACGCTAATTTAATTTTCGGGAACAAAAAAAAAAAAAGAATTACGAATGTAAAAAATTGTTCCGTGTGAATTAAAATATATTTAGTCTCACCAGAATTAATCAATTTAATTACGAATGTAAATGGAAAGAAAAACAAAATTAATTATTAAGTTAAAAGAAATTCCTGAAAATAATAAAACTAATATTGTTTTATATAAATTGTGGTAACTATTCATTCGCTTTCGATTGCGCGGTACAATACACACTCGGTCTCTAGGGGGCGGGTCCGAAGCTGAGAATCTACAGATAACATCATCCCTGCAAGCAATCATGCGATCTGATTGGCTAGCATTAATTTAACGTCCAAACCGCTGCCAAGACGTAAATAAAGGTCGCATTACAGATGATAAGTTTAAAACAAAATAGTTTGAAGATAGCAAAACACGTTTTATACTGGATGTTTGCTCTCTGTTTTCGAAAAAGAGACTGAGTTTTGCTACGAGACCGCTTACAACAGTTTCTCTGTAATTCTATCCAAATTTAATCTGTTTGTTTGTAAACTTGGGAGACACTTGTCAAGATTGCTGCAATGAGTTTGAGTGTTGGGGGGTATTCCCACCCGGGATTTCCTCACCCTGGTCCCATGTCCCACGATTTCTACCAGTACCAACAGATGGCGCGTTATCCAGACCACTGTCCCGATGCAACGTATTTCCAGAACTGGGTTCTAAATGGAGTAAATGGACATCACTCGGATATCCCGGTTTCTCCGGAGTCCTATGGTATGTGCACACCGAGTCCGACAGAATATCATTCCATTGGAGGCGAACACTATTACCCAAATTTCGACAGGTGTTTAAAACGAAGAAGTACTGCTAACAAAAAAGAGCGACGTAGGACTCAAAGTATTAACACAGCTTTCGCTCAACTCAGGGGATGTATTCCAAATGTGCCATCGGACACAAAGTTATCCAAAATTAAAACTCTTCGACTGGCAACTAGTTACATAGCATATCTAATGGATGTTTTGTCTAAAGACGATCCGAACCTCACCGAAAAGGGATTTAAAGCCGAGCTGACGAAGAAAAAAGATGAAAGAAAAGAAAAACCAGAGAAACAGAAGGAACAGGTATATTTGTTATTTATTTATTTACCTATCTATTTTTTATCCTCATCAATTCTTTTTTAAGAAAATATCGTTGATTAAATTAATAGATTTTGGAAACTTTCATTAAAACATATACAAATTTCTTAAAATCAATAAATAGATAAGAGTTACGACTTAAAATATACCATATATTGTATAATTACATCGTTTGAATTTAGTGAGTGGGCAAATTTAAAAGTTTGTTTACATTTTTACGAGAGTCTGATAGTAAACAATGAATCATTTTAAGGATGTGCCTAGGTGTGTCTAGCACATTTATCATTTCATGCAATACACAGATAAAAAAAAATAAACTTAGCAAACTCACTAAATATATTTTTAAAAACATATAGGAATCACCTTGGCAAGGTCTCGTACTGGTCTGTGATAATGATGAAGATAAAATTCTGGTCGCAAGCCGCAGGAACTCAAATAAAATTTTTTTTTTATGAAATCTAAGTCGTTCATAAATCTTATTCCAAGATTTTATCTGCAGTATGTACATTTGTGTGTGTGTAGGAATTCTTGGTTTTTTATTGGTCACTAAGAGGCAAATCTAGAAGAATTAATAATGCGCAACCAATACCAAGTATCTTTAATGCTAATCTTATTGTTTGGGTACCGTTTTATATTTATTAAATAAAGGGAAAATACATTTTTAGGATATTCCTTACCCTGTGGTGGTTCAGTGAGGTGAAACAATTTACAGATGAATTAACATGTATTAATGAATAATGTGAACAATCAAAACAAGAGATCTTACTCGGACTTAGCCCTCGGTAATGTTACCATCACGTGGTCAATCTTTACACTCCACTGTACGATATCGCACCCAAATTTCTCATTTAATTTCTTTAACTACAGCATTAATTCGGCATTAAATCACATTTATCAGAATTATCATGAAGTTTTCATTATGTCAAAATACAGCATCATATTTCGCGCTCAGACTAAATGTCGACATATTTGCTTTTCCAAGAAAATAAAAAAACCAAGAGTTTTATGTACATTTTTCTCAAGAACAACTTCACCGTGTAAATATACACTGAGTACATATTCCGTTCCTATATTCGCATGTTATTTAAAAAAGCAACTATGCAAGTTTAATCTGTTGTCTGGTCTCCAGCATTTTTGCGCTAAGAGGTCAAAATTAAAGATAAAAGAGTCCTGCGGGGTTGATAATTACCCCCTACCCTCCCGTGGCCGTTATAACGAGTTCTTGAGAGACTTGAGCCTTGTCTTGCGGTCAAGCATTTGGAAATCATAATCCCCCTGAATAAATCTTAATTCAGCGAATTTTTAGGCATACAAGAATTTGAAAAGTTTCGACGATAATTATTCAACTTTTGACTTTTAGCTTAACTTTCCAATTAGTTTCATTCTTGATAAGTCATTTTGAAAGATATTTATATAAACATCAAGTTTTTTATTTCTTTTTTGTTAAATCACACTCAAATTCAAACAAATCAAATTTCTTCCACTCAAAAACTTTTTCATTTAGCAATTGACATATGATTTTCAACATTAAAATGATATATAATGATATAAATCATATAGATATTCAAATAGGCCTAATTGACTTTGAAGGCAATAAAACTCCCTCTTCAGACGGCTAATTACAAGAGGCAGTTGTGGGAGGGGGAGGGAGGGGGTTTTCAATTTCCTTAAATTGTATTTCCCTGTCGGAACACTTTTAGATGGAGAGAAACCGAGGCTGGTGGAGTTACGATCTGCCTAATTGAAAATACTCGTCAAGAAATGCAAAGTTTATCGCATACATTTGAAAGCAATTTACTGCACATAAAGAAAATCTTAAGAAGGAACTCATCGTTGATTCTGGAGGCATAATAATGTACGAAAAGTCGAGTGTGTTATATGTGCTTAAAAATCCAGAAATCTAATCTAAATAGGCCATGATAATATCTATTTTAAATAAGAAACGTTTTAATGTTCATAAATCAGAAAAGTTTTATTGTTCACAATACAGTCATATTTACTGGGTGAGTTAAAAAAAAAATTTAAAAAGTGACAACTCCAGGATAATTGAAAATATACGAAATGACAATTTCAAAATTGTAAATTAACCCAATTTCTTTTTTTTTTTGAAAAAAAGTTTTTCTAAAAAATACTAATCAAAGCCTTTAATGTACGACTTATAAATTCTAAATGTCATTTTAAACCCTAATCGCCTATACTTGACTTGGACCAAATGTAATGGAGCTTGTTCCGTCTGCGAGCCCCTTCCGCTTTGAGATCAAATAAGCTCTTAGCCGGGCCTAATGGAGAGGATAAGTATGTAAGCAGGAATCATAACTGTCTGTGAGAGTTTGCTAAGCTATATAATACCCCAGTATGATTGATATCCCTCACTCTGGTCCAGACAAAACTGACGGTTCCTACTCATTTCGTTCTTTCCTTCTGTCTCGCTGTTCTCGAACCACTAGAAGAAAAGAAACAAAGAAAACGTTGAGACTATCAAACGAACTGCATATGTAAGAAAAACCATGTCTTATTACTTTGTTTCTGAAACTAGAACAAAGCGAATTTCGAAAATGTCTTAGATGAATGTCATTCCGAATTCATTTTGTATAATATTTCGAACATTTATTATATAAAGTGCATACTGATATAATGGTTATGATAAAAGCCAGTGAATATTTAGAAAATGAGAATAAAGGTAAAATAATATTATTTCAAAGGGTAAATCATCAAATAAAATCATTTTGAGAGGAATCCTAAATATATCTTCTCTAATTTTAAAAATTGATAAGCATTGATAAAATCAACTGCATTGATTCTCACTTTTCGTCAGATAAAACATCTAGATATTGAACCTTATAAAAATAAATCTTTTTTAGCAACATTTATGTAGCTGGATGTTTAGCAAATTACCCATTAGGTCCATCTTAAAATTTTAGATCATATTTCTTTAGCCATAAACTAGCATTTAGTACATGTAAAATAATAGCTTTAAAATATTTGAACACTTTCCCATATCTTTATACAGAACTCTTCTTTTAGAGGAGATTGCTATTGTCTCAAAATTATCACGACTATTCAGCTCTCTTAAACTTTTTTTAATATTCATGTACTGGTACGGCTGATTATGAATTGTTATAATATCGTTTGGGACGTTATAAAAGAAATGAGTATTTATATTTATTCATTTTATCTACAAATACAGCTTCATCAATTTAGATTGTCAAACTTATTTATTCGCTCGGTTTGTTAATTTACAAAATAGAAAAACTTGTAAAATCTGAAGTAGTTTGGACATAAAACACTCAGAAACATGAAAACCAAATGGAAAACCCTGGCGTTCATCACGGTTAAACGGCCAATATTCGAAACACTTTATCTCAACTCATTGCATAGTTAAGAAACTCTTGAGATAATTAGATAATAAGATCAAATAATTACCGTATCATCGGCAAAGATAATACTGGACATGGGAAGCGGATTCCATTACCGGTACTATGAAAGTCAAGTTCCGGTAATGATCAAGGTCTATTGAGCGTTTGAAAAATACCTTGGGGTATGACGGTCATATGCATGCACCACGGTTACTCAATATTACAGTTATACATCACGGTACCGCCTTTTGTTGACATTGTACGGTTATCGTAAATATGTTTATTATTTCAAGATTTCTATCAATGCCGCTTTGATACCTGTTTATAGAAATGTAAAACACGTTTCATGGTTTTTAGACCCACAATTAAAACAAGGACAACAGTGGAGAAACAGCTAAATTAATTCTAAATCAAGAAATTAGGATTGTTACTCGTCTCTGGCGTACACGCTGCCTGTAAGAAGATGGTGCGTGTGATGGACGGGTAGCCGCGGCCGATCGCGTGATTAGTCCCGCAATAATCGCTCCCTGCTGGATGCTTGTTGACTTCCATCGACGGCGCTTCTCCATGCATCAAATTTATCCTCCGGCAAATCATAACTTAATTCGATTACCGCTGAATTGCTCATCCTATTCAATTTTTCTTTATTTCAGAAAATTCCCCAGAAATTAACATGTATCAATTTGAATTACGTTAATTGCCGTTATCTTTTTACGAGTTGGGTTGGAATTTGGGCTTTCCGTGACATGGATAGTCCCTTTATTGGCATCGATATATTTACGAGTTAGGTTCGATGAGGACTAGTTAGGGGAATACAACAAACTATTATTTCTCTGACAGATTCCTGCCCATCTGTTCTTTATGTAGGCCAAGAAGTTGTTGTGGTCCAGTAACCTACAGCCTAAACAGGAATATGAATATTATCCTTAAGTTTCTAAAATTCTACTTTACAAAAATTATTTAAAGTAAATTTACCGTACCAATTTCAAGGTTTTTTTCAACACCTGCGCCCCAAGGCCACAAATAGAATACATCACAATTTTACACATAGATAATTCAGCTTCAAAAAAGATTCAGCTCTGAATGAAAAGTTAAAACTCAACGAACAACAACACTGTGTATATGATTTAGATAAGACGAATTGGTTAAATCTGGGTTACATGAATGAAGGCTTTGAAAAATAGAAAGTCACGAATTTGACCTTAGTATGAATTATCTTTTCTTGCATAAAAATCTTCGCGGAGGTCTTCGACGAATCGAACTCATCCTCCGAGGTTAAATCTGACACGTCGGTTGCCCATCCGCGACAGTCTTTTGGTTTCGGCGGCTGATAAAGTAATTAGAAGTTGCATAACCGTAGAATCGGACAGGAGATACGGAAATACTGATACGAAAATTATCACACCTGCATGAAATTGTAAGTGAGCGGTGGTGCTTTACCGCCACTAAAAAAATTGGGGACAGAGAAAAAAAAAAGAACCGTAACGGAACACCGCAACTAAAACTTAAAAACCTTACAATTAAAACTCCCACCGGTTTCGCAAAGAGTAACGCCATTATTGAATAAACTTTAACTTTTAAATCCATTTGCATGTATACTGTAGAGGTCATCTTCATGCAAGTTTCAATAATTTTTACTGAACATTAATATGGGCGTTATCAGACTTGGCGTAGGGATATCAGCAAAGTGCCCGCTGTGTAACTCCGTCTTTTGGAATTTCGACATGTCTTGTCTAAATGAGAAACTAATCTTTGCCTGGTAAAACAATTGTTCAGATAAAGGGCAAACATTTTGATAGGAAAAAATGATTGATGTATGTGAAAATTTTATCGTTTTAAACTTACACAATTTCATGCCTTTCTTGCCTTCATTTTTTCTTAATGCAAAATAAAATGTCATATAGTCAAAGATCTCTGAGAAATCTTCGAACAGCAAGGGTTTCGTCATTCGTTGACGACTTTTATTTTCGGCGTTAAAACCTAGCTCAGTTGAAGAAATAATTAAAAGTCTGTCAAAACAACAGATATGATCTTCAAAAAATGTTTCGAACACCTCGACGTCTAAAGAAAGCTAATAAATGGAGCTTATAGGACCACCAGCCAAGACTGTGTAGATGGGAGTCAATATTTTAAAGCTTACAATTTTTACCGTTATCAATAAATTCACGACAGCGATAACTCTAGTAGTAGAAACCCTTTTTTACCACATCAACATTGTATTATAGCCTATATTTCCCTTTTATCAGTTATTAACCCCGTTCAGGATTCTTCTTTTTTGCAAAAAAAAAAAATAATGTAAGAATTGAAGACATTATTCGTTTGTTTGTGTTTCTTGATAAAAAGTTTTACAAACTTTTAAAAATTATTTCCAAGATACGCGTAACCTTTTAATATTGAGGAATGAAATTTTAAATAAAAGAGTTGCGCTATCTGTGATTTTATAGGAAAGAAGCAATATTTATTGTTTTTGAAGAGATTCAATGCAAAGAATATATATGCCATGATATGAAAATGAGAGAATTATTTACAATTTATTATGATTAATAAAATTACAAAATATTTTGAGTAGAATCGTGTGTGTTCAAGTGTAGCATTGCAAATAAAAAAAAAGAAGAAAATTCATCCCTATTTAATCTAAGTCTTCTAAATAACGATAAGCAAAGTATATGGTCATCGTTTATCAACTGCCTTATAATGGAAGAATTTGGATCACCCAAGAAGTGAAGTCGGGTCAAAGAAACGCTAAAGAAGGCACCTGTATGGCACAAGTCAATTAGAAACATTGTTGCTCCTTAATAGTCGATAAGCGAGATAAAGAAGGCATTATAAAAATTAAAATGACGGCTACAAGTGTGATAAAATGATGGGAGCGTTTGACACAACATCCCCACTTACCCAAAATGATTTTTATGTCGTATACATTTTCAGTGTATGTCAACTTATCGGGATTTTTTTTCTAATTAGACTCTCTTTTGTTTACAGGTCGTCTCCGATAATTCAAGTTCAGAGTCTACCAGCCCGACCACAAACAACGATAAAAAATCGAAAGGACGAACAGGGTGGCCGCAGCACGTTTGGGCGTCTGAACTTAAAAACTGACGAGAAGAAAAGAAAAAGAAAACAGGGTGGACAGAACTTCTGGAAACCGGAAGAAGTGCAGTGATGCGCATGCGCGTCAGTGATCCGTGCGATACTGTTTCAGAGTCTGATGTCTGAGAACCGAATGCTGTGATCAAATTCAGTCATGTCAAGAGAACATTCTAAAACTGCAGCGCCCGTCCTAAAGCAGGGAAACAAGCAGAATGTCTGCGAGTTGGATTCTTCCAGTGTCTGAAAAGATATGTTTTCATTTCTTTTAATGACTTCCATCAATTTGATTAAAATTCAATGGCAAACTTGATGCCCCGAACAGTGCACCTTGCAATGACTACATGCTACCTAATTTTATCTTATCATTTCAAATGACTCCGGAAGGCTAAATGGTATACTCATTTTCCTACAACATTCTTTTATGACATTTTGTTGGCAAATGTTGGCAAAATCAATTGTAACATTTCGGATAATGAGAAGACTCTTGTTTTTTTTTGTTCAGTTTTGGTTTTCTTTGAAATGAAGAAAACTAGATTTTTTTTTTACTCAAGTGCACTGTATGTTGAACTCGTTAACTAATTGTATGGGAGGAGTGTAGAAACTCAAATAAACAAGCCGAGCTTATACAGAACTACCGGGGTTTGTCTTGTGATTCTTGGCGCATTTATTGTCACCATAATGCCGCTATGTGTTAATTATAAAACAAGAGTGGTTAATTAAAGATCAACGCTGTCATATTTTGATTGGTTGTGCAGCCGACGTCACCCATTCCTGGATCATTCAGACAGTTGTATACACGAATAATTGTATTGATCGGGCTCGTAATTCGAAATGAGAAACAATCTAATTCCCCAAGCATGACTATCAATTGGGATATTGCCATGGTTTCGTATTTTCTTTATTGAATTAATACGCATATGGCTATCGTTAGATTTCTGCTAAAGCGAATTAGCCCGACGTAGAAAAATTGGGACTGCCTGGGACTCACTTTTTTCGTGATCAATTCCCTAATGTATCTTCATCCTCTCGTTACAAGGTTCGAAAAGTCTAGATACCATCACGGCAAGTTTCCACTGTAAATGGGATAAATTTACAAAAAAGCAACTTAACAGAGAGAGAGTAGTGCAAAGAGATACTGGTATTTATTTCATTTAAAGTTAAGTGAAAAGAGTAAATAAATGTAGCAAGTGTTTGGAAACGGTTTATCTTGACTAGCTGCTGGCGTTGCGCAAACCAAATCATTACGTAATAGCTTTCTTCAACATAACATGTGGGAATCGCATATAATGGACCATTCATTATCCCAGTGATATGCATATCACTACAATTTTGTGATTTCTTTGACAAACGTAAATATATAAATAAATATATTTTAAAGATACGTATGTTTTGAAAATTATTCGGCGCATAACGACAGAAAGTTTATCTGCACTTTACAACATTATCTCAAGAAAATGAGATAAATATTACAAGTACAAAATGTTATAGATTGACATTTTTGTATTTACATAATTATTGCAAATATAAAATGCTGCGAATGAGTAAATGTACACAATATGATGATCTATGTTAATCCGCAATTGTAATATTATGTACATGTAAGCGATGCTTATCTGGATTCAGACTTCTAAATCAGTAGCAGGCTTAGCTTATAGTATATCATCCTTAGATAATAGGGATGGAGCTTGCATCTGTCTGCCCGTATATCACATCTTAAGCGGAAATAATCTTCGCAGTTGTCAGAACCCTACTATATCTTTATGTCATAATTCTCTATACTGAAGACAACCTCAGTTTTTCGTTCAACTCTCTTCTGTTCGATTGTCAAACGTAATGAAAACAACGAAGTGCAATTTTTACGAACGTTTATCTCTCACTTGAATATTTTCTTCATTTTCTTAGAACCAAAGATAAAAAAAAAAATCGGTCGATTTAATTTTAAAAGTTTAGCAAACTCTTCCTTAAGGTAAAAAAGAGGTCAAATTATTTGTTTAAGTATACTCGTCTAATAGATTTCGTCATAATTGCTGATAATTTTAAGCGTGTCGGTATCTGTAGAACAATAAGCGCCGCGTGGTGTCTCAATTGCGCTGTCCGTTCCCCGTTGGTATGGACTGGGCAATAACCAACCACTACACACACCGACAAACTGATCTATTTTTTGCGAAATAATGTTGTCGACCAAAATTTGACAGAGATAAAAAGATAAAAATTCGTTCGATTTTTAACCTTGCTCAACATTGTAAAACTGAGCTTAATTTGAAATCGCAGCACGATGGCGCCGAGCTTATAACGATAAGGCCTCAAATCCTGACAGTGTTGACATTCGTAAAGAAATATAAATGTTATAGTTTGTAGTTTTTTAGGTTTCATTCATAAAATCTTGGGTGAATACTACTAACGCTGCATTATACTCATGCGGAGATGTAATTGAAACTTATTACAGTTAGTAAAGAAAAGTGATTGTTGTTGAACCACTAGCTCTCCAAAATATAAGCCCCCGACGTCGGAGTTAAACCACAGCCAAAGCTCTCTATCGTTATTTTCCTTAAGTTTTATAGTTTTTCAAATGCGTATTATTTGCCCTGTTTATCAAATATCTTTATATTTTTTTCTGATAATGAAATAGTTGTGGTGTTTACTGTTTAAATGCGAAACAACTTGTTTTACAGCATTTAAAATAAACAAAAAGTATCAAAAACCTTATGTTGCTTTTAGAATATTTATAATAATTTTGTCCCTTCTTGTATTAATCAAACGGCTTTCATTCTTGTTGTTAAGAAAACCCAAAAACTTTCTAGCTTGTAGAAACAAAGTATCCAAAACATTTTTTTACCTCTTTCCGAACCCTTAATAAATAGCATTTGAAACAGAGAAGAACAGAAATGAGTAAAAAGAGTATAATTTTTCAAGTCTTTATAGACCTATTCATTTCTTAACCTCTTCGCCGGAGTCACGCTTCAAATTTATTAAAGAATATCAGATTTAAAACCAAAAGAGATGTAAACCAAGTTAAAAAGGAATAACCGATCTGATGAAGCGGAATTGGATGGCAGTGAACCTTTTGGTGGGTTCACGAATACCGGCACCGGTTTCTTAATTGAATGATAATTTCCATTATATCAGTGAGCGTTTTCCGGGGTTACTCTCGGTACAGTCAAAAAGTACGCGCCAATCCTGCCTCAAGCCAGCTCCCCACCGCAGAGAAACCCGCACTGAAAAACAAAGTCCAAATTTATGTGAATGAGCTCTTCATCTCCAGTGTACAAAAGAAAGGCAATGGAATTCTTTAAATATACATGTACAATGTAGTTTATTTTATATCTCGAAATTTACCCCGCAATAAGACAAGAACCAAAACTAAGTAGTGTCCTACATGTAAAGTTTTCTTAGTTTTCAGTTTTACATTTTGGTTTTTTTTTCTATGTGGACAATTTTTTTTATTAGAAAGTAAAAAAAAAGTTTGATAAATATCAAAACCTTAGTAACATATTTAGGTCTCTCTGATTGATTTCAAATTTTCATCATAAGAACAATAAGAATGTTGATAGTTAATTATCTTATTTTCTAATTACAGATATACTGTATCATACGATGTCGTAACGTGTCAAAATTTGGCATATGATACCGGTTTCTCTATATATACTAATTTGTTCAAAATTTTTAATGATTTTTTTCGTCTTTCGAGGACTGTAATTTTCAACTTAAATTAATGCTTCAGTTTTTCCCAAACAGTTTATACTGTAGTAAATAGCAAAGCAAAATGGTTAAGAAATTAGTGGTATGCTTTTATGCTCTTGCTGTTTTTTGCTCGATGTATCTGTTGGTTCTTTGAATTCTGTTTAATATTTATTTTTCCTCAAATACCGTCTAGCCAAAAACAAGAGACAAATTGCTAGGAAAGGCATAATGGAGAAATAGAATTACTCTTGATGTCGTAATAAAACAAATACTTATTTTATAAAAACATAAAACGAAGCCTTTGTTTACTGCACTGTTGGCTTCATTTAGGTCGTCATTTACTAGTCTAAATCAGATTAATAACCACTGAATGATGGTATACCAATACCATTTGCTACTATAATTCTGAGACGTCGAAATTCGATTGGTCTTGGACAATTACTGCACTATTGTTCCAAGCTGTCGGATGATATCATTCGTTGCGCAATAGGCATGAATGTAAACCAACAAATAGTTCGCATTGTGTTCGAAATTATACACTAATTCACAACAGAAGTTTTCTTCATTGATGTGTAAGAACCTTTAAATGAATATATATGAAACAGATATTGCTGTTGAATTCAACGAACCGACACAAAGGTTCAGTATTTTTGTTCATTTTATCATCATTAAATTTGTTTAGACTATCCTTCATTTCTACATTGCATCCTTGCGTGATATCTTTTCATAATGTTTTCGTTAGAATGGTTAGAAAGGCCGCTTTTTCTCTGCAGTATAAAGAATTATTCGATAAAATGGGTTTTTACTAGTACTTTAAGAGATTATTAACTAAAAAAAAATATTTGAAGTTTAAAGTCCGATCGTGATTTTCCTAATGTAAAGCCTACATCCTAAACCAACGTTGCTCGCGATAGGAATTATCTTGCTACTTTATATTCCATATTATATTTTAGATATTTCTTGATTAAAGTAGGTACGAATGATAAAAAAAAACCCAGAACAGTATATTATGATTGTCCAAGTGTCATAGTGCCCTTAACAAAACTTGCTATTTGTTATTTTGAATTTTGATCGTGTATACATATGTTATGCGAATATTAAAATCTGATTACTGTCAATTGCGTTAGAAAACATTAATATTAATTTCTATTTACATCAATCTGAAAACACGATATAATAACTTTTCCCTTGCATAAACGAGTAAGTTTCAAACAATTACACTGATATTTGACTTCTATAACGAAGTTTTGTTTTCCTAAAAAAATGTGCATATCGGTAAATGAAATGAGAGAGAGAGAGAGAGAGAGAGAGAGAGAGAGAGAGAGAGAGAGAGAGAGAGAGAGAGAGAGAGAGAGAGTAAACTTCTCTCCACGACGACAGTACCTGTCATTTCAAATGAAAATCTCACTCGAAGGAAACATTTCACCAACCAATCTCTCACTTAAGTTGCTTTGTATCTATGACGAAAGAAGAGGGATCGAGTGTTAAAATCCAATATCTGGTTTACTCTACAATTTTGTTTAAAAGTGTAATCAGTTTCAATCAATTCGTAGAAAAGGAGATGCAGTAATTCTGGTGATTGAAAAGTAAAACTGGAGAAGATTTGCTACCTTTGGGTTTACCATATCATCAAATGATACTTCGTGTGGAGTAAGCATTGCTAGATACATAACTATATAGATAAGTAATTTTACACTGCAGTATATACATTACAGAACCATTAATGATTAATTGGATGAACATTTCACATTGAGTGAAAGTGGAGTATCAACATCGCTTGAGATCTTTGAATTAAGGGGTATTTTTGTTTTAAAAGTATATGATAGATTACAAAATGAAAGATTCCATGATGAAATACGAGATGTTTTGTTCAGCTTATTATCAAATTAATAGATATTTGGTGTTCTCTTCTTGGAATATGAATAATTTTAGTAGCGGATATTAATCATCGTCGAATTATTTTATACGACAAAACAAAAATGAAAAAAAACCCTATATACACATGAGTTTACTGAGCTGATTTAGATCATGTGTTTAGTTATTACCAAACATCTTAGCAATGTATTTCCACATTCCCAAGGATACACCTAATGCGACAAATATGAGGGTTTATCAGCAAGTCTCTCGCTCACCTAAAACCTACCGGGGACGTTTGTCATTCGGAGTAGGCAGGGCAATAATACGGGAGAGATAACGCGCCGGAACAAGGGCCCTATCTGATGATCTCTCGCGTAATAATTGGAATAAAACAATATCTACTGGCTATTCAGGATTTCTTACCTTAGTGTCAACGGATTAGTATTTAATAACATTTCTCATGACTTGGTAATTTCGATTTTTGTGAGAAAAGAAAAACTGTCGGAAATATACATTTAATTTTTTTCTTCTTAATATTGAAAAAAAATTCTAAGTACTTGACCGAATATTTCTTTAAGAATATCAAGCGCAAAACAATTTATTGTCTCCGCGGTTCTAAACAAACTACAAGAGCTCCTATTTAAGATGCGTTAAAATGTTTACACGAGTAACATGTGAACCATATTGTACGCACGGTAGGAGGAAATTTATGTGGGGGCTTCACCGGAGTATTTCACCACATCCCCGTGTGTCTATCATAAAGCCAATCAGAATTCTGCATAACTGCCATTAACACGCGAGCGACGCGGAATTAAACCTGGTATTGTTAATTGAAAGTAATGGAAAATTGTATTCCTAAATAGAGGTTTGATTAATTCTATTCTCTAGAACGCTGATTCGGCGCCAATGCCTCCCCATTCCGCGCGCGACTCGCCCAGAACTGCCCGTGAGTTACCCGTTTTGGTGGTGGGCATCAGAAAATGACGGCCATTGAAGACATAGGAGTCCCGCGGAGAACATTGGTTTAAATGATGGCTTTTTTTGTTTTTCCAAAGCTGATACAATTATGAACAATGATGTTAATGACGGGATGACTTCCTGCTTCTAAACACAAAATAATTATGTTGTATAAAATCGGAGACCACATACAGGATAAATACGTTTTAATAAATATATCGATTACAGAATCCAAGCGGGGAAATGATTCTATTTAATTGATATTAGGCATGGCAGCTACAACATTACAATTAAGAAGATTATCTAAGCAGTCTTGTATTTGGAAAGGGGAGGGGGGGGAGTGAAAGCGATACGGTTGTACGGAGAACATCTATAGTATTATACATTCGAGTCAGCAACAAAAGCACTAAACAAAGAAACAGCCAAATAACTGCTTCAGTACAAACGTTGAACGATTCTGTACATAAACAATTCATACAAGGAAAAAACAAAAATAGGATTCAACTTCAAAAGACTACCATGTTTATAGCACTAGCTTCAGTTCAGCAAAGGAGAACTAAAGAAGATATAAGTTGTCATAAAATTACAGGAAAAGGCTATCTGTAGACGAAAGACAACAAAACAACAGATATATATACAATTCAGTAAAACTGTGTATGCTACAAACGACGGCAAAACCGTCCGCTTAAGACAACGAGGGGATAATTGAGCAATGCACTCCCCATAATTCATTTGGATCCCCTCCAGCTAGGAGTCAAACCTTGACGGAACTAGTAATTTACAAGAATTAAAAAAGATGATAAGTCCTACACGCCGATATCAACACTGAAATGGCGCATGGTGGAGATACAAGGAGTTGTAGGAAATTCTTGGGGGACCAAGTCAAGAAAGCTTCTCCTGAAAGCAACGTGGTTCTTTAACGATCCAGACACACTGCTGATACAGACGTAAGAGCAACAGCTCAGTGTATTGTTTTTTCAATATGATCTAAAATCGCTGAAACAAAGGTACATTGCAAACTACAATACGTATACTGCGGCTTTGCTTAAAGAAAATGAAATACTAGTAAAGTTTTGGAATTTTACAAACTGAATATTTCATGCCAATGCATGAACGTTGGTCTATTGTGTTTGTTATATTTGTTCGTTCAGGGGTTAAGAAAGTTCATTTGACTTTTCACAGTCCGTTCTGTGGCAAATGTTGACGTAATATGTCTGATTAGCAGTGGCTTAAAATGCTGTTCGTATAATTAAAGCATGTAAAACACGAGAGAATTCTACTATCGTGACACCATCCCTCTAGATTTATCATCCTGTTTATCTGGCCCGAGTACCCCCGACTTATTGGAGTAATCAGTGGATGCTACGGGTTAATCATTCCGACATGGTTGACATCCCATCAGGCAGCGAAAGTCTAGTTCTAGATTCTCGAGTATTTACGATGGCTCCACGCACATTCGGCAACATTATAAAGCATTTGCCTCAAGAAATTGGTACAGTTTTTCAATTTATTATTCCAATGAAAAAAAAAAGTTCTCAGTAAGTGCTTCCTATTTTCTAGTATCACGTGACTTAATTGCCAATTGGCGCGGAATGTCATCACTTAAACATGAGTTAATGCGCTCGCTCAGTATAGTATTACTTCTTTAATGTAAATCATTTGCTTAAGTTTATTCTAGGGGCCTCAATGAAGCTGCGACCGCCCAAGTACCTTCCTCTTATTTCTACAGACATTTGATACCCACAGACAGAGTGTCGCCGGCTATGTCTTTTAGCAAAAACTCTTCCCCAGAAGAAAACAAACTCACAGAGAAAAACACCACCAAAATCGCCGCTTTATTTCTGTGTTTATGGAAACATCACTCATTTGCTGTATAATATAGGAAATTAGTGTCCAGGGGAGATAGACATGAAACGATAACAAGAGCAGAATTCACAATGAAGTCGTCAGATCTGTGAGTGCCATTTTGTGTACGTTATCAAAGACATATTCCTTGTTCCGCCTGAAATCTCGTTCATTCTCGTGTCATTTCGTGACAATGCTCGATATCCTTTGACCTACAGTGAATGAATCTTGGGCGAGGGTATTTTAAAAGCGGCAGCATAAATAACCGTTTCATTCAGCTATTTTAAGTTCGGGTTCTCGATCTGTGCAGCAGAATATGCACATTTTTCTCTGCAATCGCTTTATAATACTGCAGACATGGGCGACCAGAAAGATATCAAAGAGCGATTGTCTCAGTTATTATTAGAATGTCATGATTTGTTGCCCAAAATTCAGTTTAATTATAAATGATGTACAAAATATTCATTCACATTTATTTTCCCATGAGGGCATTGCACAGTTCACATTTTTAAAGTGTTACTGTTCATTATGTTAGCAGTGTCCATGAAAAAAAAATACTTTTCTCATTATCAGTTTTACTTTACGTTATATGAGTGATAAAAATTTGATCAATCATGGTATCTTTTACCCCAAAAAAAATCATTCATCAAAAATTATAATTCAAGAATAGATAAAAACAGATGAACCAGTTTTTAATTTGAAATATTTAATGGTAAAACATAGGGACCTCTCTTCTTTTGCTTGAGAGAAAACTTTGGCATGTAAAAAACACATGGCTTTTTATGATTCGGGGGGCGAAAAGGGACAAGGTGGTAGTGCGCATTAATTCGTTTTATTGGTAATAAAAACTACCTCCAGCGCTGAACAAATTTCCCTCTCACAAACATCAAATTAGTGCACTGGAAAAATAAGGAAAGGAACCAATACTTTGCCTTTTTAACCTTAAGTTTATGTTAATTACGTGGGAAGAATACTTTCTTATATACACTATATTTAACGATAACATGAACTGATTAGGCGCTCGCCGTTATACATATCCAATATATGACTGATCTTTATTTTATGTTTTCTGGGAAATGAATGATAAAATAGTCTAATTCACAAGATTATTTTATGTGTGCATGAATATGAGCTTTGTTTCTTTTCAATGTCGTCTTTTTTTCGGATTTACTTTAAAGTTCTATGCACCAGTGTCCTCTTTCGAACACACTTTTTGTCTTCTTGGGAGATGGAGTGACCGAGGTGGTTGTAAAGAATAGGTACAACACTGACATTTTTATGCCTTTCCTCTCTCCAGATGAACTGGACCATATCCAACCGACTCTTACAGATTAGCAAAGCGTGGCATATAAATCCCCCAAGTTTGAACGACCATGGATGCAAGATATCAAAATCATCACTTAACCGTTCAAACACTGGGAACGTGAGTCTGGGAACAGAGTATAGTAGTCTTTTTTTTTTACAAAACAAATTAGACCATTGAACTTTGTACCTGTACAAATGCCGGACTATGAAGCTCTAAATCACTCTCTAATCAGGTGTCATGTTGTGTTTTATCCACATTTCAATCATGTTATCGGAGAGACAACCATCTTGAACGTCCCTTACATAACTCAGTCTGCCACCGAGGACGATAAAATGGAACCCTCGCAGGCACGCGACACCGATTTCTTATCGCGTCGCTGATTGGGCAGTGAGTTATGGTCTCGCGAGAACTTCCGGTCAACTCTTCGGTTTATTAATTACATGCTTTACGATTCATTTAACCGGGTGTCCGTTATAAACAAACAGTTGATGAACAGATGACCAATGTTCTGTATCATGTCAATTTTTAAGTTTTGGTGCAGATACTAGTACACACTATCATATATGTTTAAATATTTACATGCTCTGTATTTACTTCATTTTTGAATGGCCATCCCCAAAAATATCGGAATATTAATTAAGTTTTGTATTTGAAAAAAAGTAATACAAGTTTTAAAAACCCTAAACAAGTAAGTAAAAATTAGGAAATAAACACAATATTCAAAATATTAGAATTTTAGAATATGAGCTCAATTATTCATGTATGAAATGTTTATTGTTAAATTGTATTATTGTGGTGCGAAAAACTATATGAATGATCAATTTGAAACAAAACTACACGATTGTCGACCTGTAAAAAAATTACTCTGCTATATTTTTCTATACCTGAAGAAACCTTTCATCTAATAAAATTTAACGATTGGTTTTAATTTGATCCATTGTAAAGTTTAGTGTTACATTTTAAGAATTACCATAACAGCACGTTTTTGCAGAAAATTGAAATTTCAAATTTCGAAAATGCATCTCATATCGCAATTTATGGTTTATAAATATAGTCTATTTTATAAAAACTAATGCCTATTAACTTAAACAAAATTAAAATATGGATAATTATTATAAACATAAATATTAATCAATATATGAAGATTTTTTTAAGTGACATTTTACCATTTTATAGTTTTGAAATTCTTATTAATCAAAGCTATAGTATTTTAATGCGGCGAAAACAACACTGTTTTTACCTATATATATTCAATGATAAAAAGTAGTACATATGAAAAAAAATGATCATATTCAGTATAAAACACTTTATAATCAAATATATTACAAAAACATATTGACTTCAACGACAGGATATAGATAATAATAAAAGGTGTACAATGTTGTAGCAGAATAGACAATGTCCCTATTTTATATAAAACATTTACGGTATGCATTTAGAGAAGAACAGATTCTTCACTATTCTGTTAAATCAAAATAGACATACGTTCTGTGCATCGCGTTATATCCAAGTAATTGTGGTATTCTAGAAAAAAATCATTGTAACAATTATTCTATTAACAACTTATTTAATACATAAATTAACTGAAGTTACAAAACTTAAAAGAAGAAAATATCAATAAAACTTAATAAAATGAATGTTATTAATTCATGTTTATAGTATATAAGATCTAAGTTGAACTGGAAAAGAGATTACAAAATAAATCTTTAATTAGTTTTGTATCAAGTAAGACGCTATGATTTACAAAATTAGGAAGTTCTAGTATATATGTACACAATTGTAGAAAAATAACTTTTATAGTTCTTGGTGTTTTTGAGAATCTACATTTTAAAAACAATATTTGCTCACTGGTTAAACATGTACAAATGTACATATATTTTTATCTGATTAAATAGAAAAAAAAAACCTATCGGACTTACATGGGCGTACATAAGAACAAAGCTATTGCTCTTCAAGAGCAGATAGTTCTTTCTGTGGGGCGTTTTTTCTCTTTTCCAGCCATCCATTGCGTCGGCGTTAGGGATTATCCCTTTGCCACTCCACCGTTACAGGTTAATGAAGCAGGACGGAGCTGATGATAATCCAATTAGAACTCCGAGATTTCTCCATACCTATCAACGACTAGATATACGTAACATATACAGAGGAGCCTCAGTTATCCGGACGCTTTCGTTCCCAAGTTCAATCGTCCGGATAGGTGAAGCGTCCGGATATCTGAAATGTGTCTTGTTGTCATGAATGATAATGTATTTGTGTACAATGGCTCCCAGTGTTGATACTAGGTTTTTTTGCCTTTCATACCATATAGCAACACATGCTAGAGTTGTCTGTTGGTATTCATGAACGTTTTTAAGAGATAAAGAACTCTGCTTTATTTTATTATTTTGTCATGAAATATTAAGCGGACAACAATGATAACCGAATCTAGCTAAATTCTTTGTGTCCAAGTGTGATATGTGTGTGATACACTGTTGTTCGCAATTTTCCAATTTTTGAAAGTGATTTGGGAAGTCAGTGTATTTATACAAGCTACTCATGAGGGTCTAACACGTAAAAAAAGGTGTGAAACTTAATTGACATGGGTAATATTTTGTACTGAGTAGGGTATCATCAAATTTTACCGTCCGGTTAAATGAAGCAAGATTAGTAGTAAATCAGTGTTTAGTGGTAAAAACAGACCGTCCGGATCCGGAACACGAAATTCCGGATAAATGAGACAAAATAACGTATAAAAAATCTGTTCCCAAATAAAATCGTCCGTAAACTGAAGCGTCCGGTTATCTGGCGTCCGGATATCTGAGGCCCCACTGTATAAGATACAGTCAATTCTCTCTCCACTCTCTTTCTCACTCTCTCAGCTTCTAATTCTATCATTTCTGAATGTTATGCATATCAAGCATTATCAAAGGTTCAAGGCTTACGTACCATTTTTTGAATACATGTTAACAGTATAGGGTATATATGTATCAAAAGACTGACAGACAAAAGTTAAAAAATGTACATTATATGTATTAGTTTAAAAATTGATCCGTTAGATTGATAAAACATTGACATACTTTACATTGTATTTTGATAATATTTTGATAATTTAATTAAGTTTATATCGTAAATGAGTTGCAATTTTCTTCTTTTGCAGAGGTAACAGACATATTGATACATACCTGTCAAATTGTCCTATAATACTTGATATTCACTCAAATAAAAGAGGTGATACAGTTTTGTCAATTCTTCAAAGAACACATCATTAAGTTGTATTGAACAAAACTTAATTATTTGATAAAATTTCGATAATCTTCATAAATTTGCTTTGCCATTATTTTAATAAGATGCAATTCTTGGTTATGTAATCATATGAGTCGTTTCTAAAAAAAATATGAATATCAATATATTTTTCCCATTTTTTTAATTTGGCTGCAAAATTTATACTTCTATTGCTGTCAACCTAAAAAAACAAACCTGCAAATACCTGTATATATAGATGGAAATAAAAAATGATCCTTCCTCAGATGTAAAAACAAACAAACAAACAAACAAATCTGAACAAGCTTGTGTAAATATTTGTTTGCAAACTATTTTTTTTCTTCCGAATCTAAAACGTTATTAAAATGTGGTTAAAATCGCTTAGAGTCAGTTTTTAGTAAAATGCATTGAATGATCGATTGGATTTTTTCTACCTTGCATCTTAGACATCTTTTGTTAACATTGTTCATATAAATATATTACTTTACATACTAGTACTTATATGACTTTTACTTTGTTCCTTATTTTCTGTTATTTACCATTATTATGCATACGATTGTGTGCTTGATATATGCTTTTATATATCATACATGTATGTATCGAAAACTTTATCTTATACTTAAATTGCTCAACACAACTCTAAATACTAGCATCACTATTAGATGCTGCAGATTGTACATTTAGGAAAGAAATGATAATTGGTTTACATCTTATCTGTTCATTGAGAGTAAAAGAAGACTATTAAACAACCCATACAAGTCTTATGTATACATTGTGCTTATATCTTATTTTATTTAAGGAATAAGGAATCATTCTTTGAGTACTTGTGTTATGAATTAAGTCAGCGTGATCAAATCCAATAAAGCACGAAGGGCCTTTTGATAGGTTTGATCACGATAATATTAAAAAAAATGTTTCACTATTACTTACATATATTTATACAATTTGTACAGTAAAATATCAAATTATTGACATTTTACGTTATTTTCATTTTGTTTAATAATACAAATTAACTCCACTTGCACACTAGACTATGTCATTTATGAAATGCATTTATAATTATACGTTAATAGTTTGAATTGTAGTGTTATCACAATATAAATGTTGATAAATATTTTGTTTTGCAAAGACATCCCATTAAGACTGGTCTTAACGTTTTTTATTAATGCTTGGATTGATGTATTTATATACGAGAGATATGCTTGAACCTGTTATATTCCAATCTCAAAACCATTGGCTTATGGCAAATTGTTTCTTATTGTACATAAAAAGCTTTACTGTAATCAGTCTTGTTTGATGTGTAATTTGCATATTTAATTAGAAATGTTCTCTATAAAAACAAGCAAATATTACTAGTATTACATAGAGTTCTGTAGGCATAATTGTATTAAGAAAATTTGTTTTGAGTAAAATTTAAAACATGAGTGAGAACACCTTTTTTAGCCATAAATAATGTATTGTAGGTCTCAGATATAAACATATGATATGTTTTACATATATAAAGTTGTCGAACTTGGCAACGATTTATATGTCGATTGAAGATGGTCATCATATTAAAATACAGAATTAACAATTAAAAAATTTTATTCACCAATGTGTTTCTTTTAAAATGTATATATTTTAATCAACTGTATGGATAATTTAATGGATGTAAGGTAGGAAACATTTGTTTGAATTAAAGAGAAATACTTATTCAGACCTTTTTTCCCCCACACTTTATAGTTTTCTTGTTTTATTCTAAAAAAAAAATATGAATATGAAGATCTTTATAAAAATGTTTTTTTCCCTAAACATCAACTAATAAACATCTTCAAACCTTATTTTGTATTCTGGTTTTTCGACATTTATCAAACAGTTTAATTGGTAATAAAGTAAAGGAAATACATGTATAAAATGATTTCTAAAACTTTGTTAGTGAAACAAATATATATAACTGAAAATCACGAAGATCGAATCAGTACCTTTTATTTTAAAATATAATGTCAAATATCATCACACATAAACATGCAGTTTTGTTTTCAAATAAATAACAAAGGCTGCAAAATATTTTTGTAGAGATTAACCAATAAGAAATTAGGTATATAAGTCTAATTTCGTGGAATATGATTTATGTGGACACAGTATTTTTAAATTTCCTTTTAATGCGGTAAACTCAAGGTGTGCATGGAACTTTCCTTTTTTCCTTTAAAAATTGTTTTTATTTAATTTGACGATAAAGATATGAATTTGCAATAAGGCTTTATGCGGCAATGCCAAACTATTAATTGTCATATTGTAAATTAAAAAAAAAAGACTGCTCATACCATCAACTTCTGTATTTACATCCACCCAGTATATTCAAAATTAACAATATGACCTTATATACCTTCACAGATTACCATATGTACTTTTGCTGTTATTCATACATTTATTGCTGGAAAAAGTATATTTAAGTAATTATTATGTCTCTGTTTCTCATAAAAAAGAAATAAAGAAACATTTTACTTTTAAATTATGTTTTACACATCGGAGGTTTTTTGTATAGAGATGAACTCGTATATAAGAACTTGTTTCTGGTCCTTTTTGTTTAATCAATAAATAGATTCTGATATTCTTTTTGTAATCATGCATATGTCATTATGTTCTTGCCGCCATAACTTATTGATGAATAATTGTAAATTATAGTTATAAGTGCAATTTTGTGTAACTTTGTATTAAATCATACATTTCTTGTATTGTTTGAAATTTAAAATTTCAGGGACCTAAAAGATTTGGGCGAATTCTATATAACTATCGGGGTTTTTACGAGGAATTACTTCAATATTTAAACGAAATTTAAATGCCAAGATGCAAATTATATATTACGGTTAAATAAAATAGTTAGTTTGAAAAAGATGGAGGAATCCTTTATTATTCTTTTAAATAAAATATCCTTCTTAATGATAACATTGGTATGTGTTAATTTCTAAATGATTTACACGTGTTGCAGTTAAATATGATGGATAACAAATATAACAAACTTGCACTGTAACATGGTAACTTAGGAGGAGAATCAGTAAAAAGTGATATGTCTGCCTTATGTCTGACACCCAGTCAATGGGATATCTTTAAGCATTACTTTATGTTTCTGGGGGCCATGTAGATTGTTCCTGGTCATTAGGTTACAGGAAAAATAAATCCCATTAAACATTTCACAGGCCACGACTACTGTAAAATGCCTCTCTCGTACGTTTCATTCACAGATAAAGAGAACAATAATTGCACAATATCATGTTGTTTTGTGACAATACTGATGTGTGTTACTGCAGCTGAAACAACCGACTTGCGCTGTTCAACATCAACTGATACAGTTGGCATTGCCTTTTTTTCGCACGTTTGGGAACGGGTAAACCTTTACAAACACCACATGCATGCAATCGGTGTAATTCTCTGATGTACGACTTGTTCATAATTCATATTTATGACTTTGATAGAGTCGAATTTAACACCTTTACTACGTTAAGTGATGTTTACAATACTTCAAATAATGATCATTTAATTCTGACACGGGTGCTCGAGAATCGACAATTTGAGCCTGACTGTAATTGACATGAACTGCAATTGAAGGACCCATGAGGAAAATGTCATCACTTTATTTTCTCGTTTCTTCATTTGTAGAACTACATGTAGTAACAAAGTACAATTTCTCAAAGTCGTCATAAGCTACACCGGCCACTCTTTCTCTCTTCAATGCACAAGAAAGATCCCAACAAGTTTGTTGCACCTATTCATTTGTAGGAGATATTTAATCACCTTGTTAAGAATTTTTACCTACTGCAGCCATGTCATTTTCATCGGCCAAAATCCTCAGGGGAACTCTTACGCGCGGGAGGAAGAAATGCTGGTGAATACTTGAAATCTCCACGGAGGTCCTCTCAACGCTGGAGCTGGCCAGTAGGGTACGTATAATGGTGAGATTGAGTGGTGTCTGCAGTTCGTCAGCCAATTAACTTTGCCAACGATATGACGCTTATGGACTATTTTGCTTCACTCCTAGGTGGATCATCGTAAAACCTTTTCGAGTTGGGGATTAACGTAAACTAGAAAGAATTGAGAAAGGGTGTTTTCAGTTTTCTTCGAGAACTAAAAATTGGAAAAAAGAAAGAGTTTTCAGTTTACTAGTATTTGAAATACCTCTATGAATCAAACATATATCTCTAAAAAGCTGCTGATGGTACATGTACTTTAGTTCGATTTCTAAATCTAAATTAATTTTTAATCCTTTTTTTTTTATTATTATCTAAAGTACTGTTGTTGTTTTGTTTTTTTTACATATTTTTACCACCTTTTCTTTGAAAATGTTCTCAAACTTTCAAAATAGAAAGATTTATTATTGGATTATTAAAATTGAAGGTGTGTGTTTTTTTTACATTAAAATATACGCTTTACAATTTAGATCTTAATAAATACTTCAATCATTTCTTCATAGTGTGCATCATGCAATGATATTTATATAAAATGTGTTAAAAAAAAGGTAATGAATCATTTTAGTTATTACTTGAGACACATCAGTAAACAAGCTCCTTCATACATTCAAATTTCCAATCACATACTTGAAAAATACTCCTTTTGGTTCCAACAGTAAAGCGTGTTATGATATAAAAGAAACAAATTATAAAATTATAAAACAAAGATTCAAGTAAGTTTCGACGTTCTTTGCAAATTTTTGGTGGATGCGATCAAGACTTAAATAAACAAGGCCTATTTGTATTAAGGATTTGTTTTTGGCAGAGATGGAGCTAGAAGCATTTAAGTAATTGTTTCAAACAAGAGATAATTTTAACTTTTTATCGGGAAAAAAATGAAGTAAATTCGGTTACACGAAAGCATAGAATTTAAAATGAAAAAAAAACCAATTCGTCTTACATAACAATAAAAACGTTAAAATGTTTAACTGTAAAAAAAATATCAGAGGAAGAGACAATCTCCGTTTTGAATTTGAAAGAAAGAAAGTAAAAACTATTGAATTGTATTTTTTGTTGTCAGAAAGAGTAATACGGCGGGCTTTTTTATTGTGGTTTCCGGTTTGGCGTCAGGAAGACCCCGTCTGTGAGGCAGCCGCCTCATTAACCGAGGCCCAAGGTCATGGTCACGCTCCAGAGGTCGTCACAATTAACTCGTGGATCTGCTTTCAATCAAAATATAAATAATGTTGCATGCAACATAAACATGTCTGATTATCTTGTTAGTGGAAACGTGATATAGACTCATTAACCACTCTACGATAATCCGAGCTAACATCGGGAATTACGGGGCCCCAGTTCTCAAACTCAGACTCTGAGCTGAGAAGTCCTTAACTATGACAACAAGGTTATACGCACTGTCCTTGTTTCGTGATTTTTTGACAAATGACGTTTAACTGACGTTTAAGCATACCGTCTTTGGAATCTTCTGAAGGTGTCTAAGAATTTTATTTACGTTTTAAGAAGAATTGGCAAAAGATAAAAGACACTGCTTCATTGCAAACTCAAAATGCTACCCTCTTTATTTTTGTTTAAGAATAAAATAACACCTTTACATGTGACAAGGTGTAACACAACATAAATGTTTTCATGCTTTTAAATGTTTCTTCATTTAACTCTTGTTCCAAACATTTATATATGACTTTCGCATTTTTCTTCGATTAAAAATTGTTTCATTGTTTTACGATTAAATAATTCCATAAAAGTCAAATCTGCGTATTAGAAATAATTAAAAATTTAAGAAAGTAAGATGGATGCTTAAAATATTTATACATGCTTCATATAATGCCTATAAAAAACTTTTATTTATCAAAGAAAAATCCACATGATATACATTTAGAATCTAATCTTATATATGAATCTTATATTTCTATATACATATAGCTTTTGCTAATGGCCACAATCACCCAGCGCTATAGAATAAATCTATCGTACACGTAGATGATTTGATTTTTAGTCTTGGATGCGGTATTTATTAGAAAATACATTTTGTTTGTTAAAATAGTGATGTCAACCAAAATCTTAATATTTTGAAGAAAAAAAAAGGAATTGAGTTTTTGTTTGGCATTGAACTTTCTATTTTATTATATATTACCAAAAATTCATTATAATGAGTTCACATGCAATTAGTTGATGGTGTGTGTCTAATAATAATAGAGGAAAGAGATTCTTCAAGGAATTGTTTTCTCGGTATAATACATGTATTCATAAATAAAGTTTAACCGCTTTGAATAATAATGTGAGAGTTCTATTTTTGTACATGTATTTTGATATTCTATTATGGTTTTTTTTATAAAAGAGCAAAAAAAAAAGACCTCGTAAGCTACCCTAGAGAACGTTTTTTAAGGGCAAAAATAAGGAAATTCAAATGTAATTTTAAATATCATGTTGTTTTGTATAAAAATAAGGTGTTCTTTTATTATTGCATTTTAATAAAAGAACAACAAAAACCACATTGAAAACTGCTTTAGAGAAATACTTTTTTAGGAGCGAAAATAAAATAGAATATATAGCAAATTTGGTTGGTCTGATGAGAAAAAAAAGACTAATTTCTCGTCATATTGTAAGAAAATATATCAAGATTTGAACAAAGGGAGACACTCTAAATGAAAGAAAACTTACAGAAATGTTTTCCTTTTTTGTGGATGAATTTCTGCCATTGTTTTTCTGTTCTGAATAAATAGAGTAAAAACGATTTACTTTTTGTGCTTTCAATGTTACTTTCAGCGTTGAATGCGGGCTTTTGTTTGTAGAAGAATAGAGTTCAGATTCTAGATTATGTGTAAAGATCGTCTGATCCAGAGGTTGTACTGACGTCAAACCTTCCGCGTGCATTTAAAAATAGATGATATTTGACTTCCTGTAATTAAAAGATCGGAATGCTTTTTGTTGATTGAAATGCCTTTTATTTTTCAAATACTGTACTCTGTTGAATTGACGTATTCATTTCAAAAATTCAAGAAAATAGCGTTGAAAATTTTCGTGGAAATTGACTAAGTTATGCCTAGATTTATCATTGTTCTGCTTATTGAAATAAAACTCTTCAAAATATGATTTTCAATTTTAAGTCTACTTAAATACATGTACGCATGAACGTGGTTTAAAAAATATGCAAAACTTTTCTTCGGGATTTCAATATTCTCACACGCCGGTTATCCATCCCGATATAGATATAACTATATTAACATGAAAATTAAACAATTTATAAAATCTGTCATCTCCGATGTCTTGTGTTCAAAAGGAACCTCGAAATGAAGTGTAAACGAACAGCGTGTAAATCCAGCCCCTCAAAGGCGGGCGATGACGCCCTAATGACCGGGCGAGAAGCGTCCAGATAAACACAAGCATCGTGTTAGCCTCTTCAAAGGCCTCCCCCGTCCCTCCTAATCCAATAATTTGTACAGAAGGATAATTAAAGCAAAGAAACGGCTTGTTGCCTTTCAACACAATATTAAGCAAATTTAAAATAAAGCGGATAAATCGAAGTTTCATGCCTCAGCTATAAATTCTTGTCTTTCCAAACGGACCGACTTATCGTTTAGATAAGATACAGAGATAAGGACAGGGGTCAAATCAAGATTGTGTTCCCCAGAATTATAGCAAATTTCAAGATTTTTCGTTTTGATAAAAAATTGAATATAAATTTTATCGTTAGTTTATTTATTTTTATGAAAACGATATTAAGTCTGCTAATATGTTTAAAATATTGCATATACAGTTTACGGGAAAAAAAATATAGAAAAAAAATTATAGCGAAAAAGTATTCTGTTGATGGAATAGTTCCATCCAATACGATCTCTGAGAGTCAATTGAGAATCAATTTACATTCAATAGGGAAATGGTGTTAACTTTCGTCAACCCAACACTTGATCCCCCTCCAGAACTGGTTACAGTAAGTGTTTCCGTCAGTTTCGTTTTCAA
This sequence comes from Magallana gigas, assembly GCF_963853765.1. Taxonomy (NCBI): domain Eukaryota; kingdom Metazoa; phylum Mollusca; class Bivalvia; order Ostreida; family Ostreidae; genus Magallana; species Magallana gigas. Next base: position 46,497,089 of record NC_088854.1, read on the forward strand.
ACATTTCGCTCGTCGTCTTTTTGAAGTTCCGGGAAATGAGGCGCTATCGACGGAAGCGCTGACAGATCGATCCCATCTCCACCTAGCAGCCATTATCGCTATGGACAGGGGCGATAACTGGGAGATTACTCCGTCAGGATGGGCTATCGCCTTGATAGACCGAGGGACCCCCGCTTACTTTACAAATCACTGGTATCTGACTTCAAAAGAAATCATTTGTTTTACAACTAAGATAATCCGAAGGATGGTGACGATTTTTTTAATCTTTGAGTTTGACAGTCACATCTCGTTATGTGATATCTTGCTCAGATTACAAATCGAACACGATACAAGTACCATACAAACACTATAAAGCAGAGAGAGGAAGACCCGTGCCTGGTGAATATCATAACGAAATTGAGTAAGGCAGAATTTATTGCGGTCTAAAGTCTATTTGGTCATTAAGAAACTGAACTCTTTCCGCTGATAATATTTAATATATTGGAATTTAGTAATTTAAAGTGTAACCCCTTTTTTGGTCATTATGAAATGAAATTAGTCTACAGATAATTTTTAATTTAGTAAAAGAAAGTGCATCTATTTCAGATTAAAGGTGTTATATCTAAAATGTTCCTTTTTAAATATTTTTTCCTATTTGCGAATAAGAATCAGTGGAGTCTATTAATGTAAATCGTGATCGTTGTGCAAAAGTACGTCCATTTATAATACAATGCATATATACACTTAAAACAAGCTACTTAAATAAGATGTACCCCATGTCTGTCACAGGAATGATAAAAATACGTTACAAGATGCTTCTCTTATCGCCATGCGATGCACTTTTTAGCAGCATTTCTAAGATTTCCATGCGCATTGATAATGCACGTGTTCTAGATTTTTATCATTGAAATGTAAGATAGCAAATCATACTTAAGACAGGCATTGTATAGCAATGATTGTTAAGTATTTATTTGATATCTGTATTTCTCTCTTTCTATCTTATTTTTTTAATCATACATTCATTCATATATTTATCACATATAATTTCTATACATCATCTTCATGTGTTTTACTCAGTTGTTTAATAATTTTTGCTCTTCTGTATTAAAAGTTTTAAACGTTTACTTTTAATTTGCCTGATATCCCCCTAAACAACTTGTTTTATTTTTTAAAGGATTTCTGTGGTTTCAACTTCAGTATATTTGATTGCATAATTCATATCATGGAATATATTACATTCGATAGCGGAAAGTATATCTAGATATACATTTAATGACTTTATACAAATGTTTAACATACCAATTTAGTTACGACAGAAATGTCCTATCTACTAAGATCTCCAATTTTTTTAAAGAATTATTTCATTCAACTTTTTCAAAATCTTCATGCAATGGAACATCGAAGCGAATCCAAAAAAGAAAGAAGAAAACGCTAAGGTAAGATATATTCAAAATGTCAAACATTATAACAAATTGAAATATCCCATTACATCCAGTGTTATCAAATACTGAAATAATGTTGCAAAAATGAGAGCAAATGCGCGATTAAGTAAGCAGAAATAATGCATGTAAAAAACGCTAAATCCCATTTTATTGTTCTTATAAAAAAAAAAGGGGGTATCACAAAAAGCTCATCGAGCACCACCCTAAAGATCACGTGACCAGGTGTCATGCAGGAAAAAAACTGATTTATTTCCCCATAGCGCGCGGATTCTCAGCGACGCATAATTAGATGTCGTGTGGTGTTCCGGTGATAGAATGACACAAGAATTTTTGAGCTTCACATTCAAATGCAGATGCTCCAATCTGATTACAATGTAGACGTCATTCTTAATACAAATATCTATAAAAATTCAAGTTTTTCGAGAAATTTTATGAATATTTTTTTCCCAAGGCGTGGAAAATTAACTAAATTTATCTGAATGTAGATGTCTATCTTAAGCAGCGCAATGCATTTTATCTCCTTGTAAAGTTTACTGTGATTAATGGCGGCGATAAAGAACCCCAATCCACAACTACGATATGTCGGCGGACAAAATGACATGAATCTAGACTGACGCTTCCAATCAGGTTTATCAAAGACCCACATATCGCCAAATCAGATTAATGGAACGCAATTTAATTTGTTAAACAATATTTTATGATATCGCCCCTAAAACATTCGATAATAAAAAATACTTCAGATTGGGATGTACATGAATTAACTTGTACATAGCGATTGCATTTGTGTATGATAATAACTCTCTTTCAGCAGTGATTCTGAGTTGATCAAAATGTTGTTTTTAAACTTTAATACTGCATATACCTTGAACATTGATCGTAAGGACATAGAAAACTCGGGTCTAATAATTGACCGGCCTTTGCATAAATTTGAAGCATTGTAAGTCTTGCAAAACGTATGCATGTGTATTTTGCTCTATTTTTACAATATCATTTACTGAGGGCAAGACTGGGTCTACAATCTGTTCATTTCAATCTCCCATCTTTAACCATTTCAATAACAATAATAACAGATATAATTCGATTCGAATGACCAATATGATATATATACTTCCTACATGTATATATACTAATACACCTCACATGTGGATAGCAGGTCCCCCTTGAACTCAAAACTCCACAAATCTGAACCAATGCAAACATCGATTTGTCCTTAGATATCCCAATGCAATGTTTGAACATCAATCACAATATAGACGAAATGAAGTTATTACTTTGAAGAATGCAAATGCACTGTTTTTATTATAATATGAAGATATTTTTATAGCTCTTTATTTCACTTTATCGAATTATGTTGATACAGTTTCTATGTAGGTCTCCCTTTCCTCGCACCATACTGTAGCGCTGAATATTTTTTTTCAAAGTGTGTTGATATCGTCGATATTAACGCACTTTGAAAAAAATGTTCATGGTTTAGTGAAAATAGTTGATAGTTTTATATACAATTAATGATTGTTTTAACCTTGTTTAGCTTAATGTGATATATTTAAAAAAGAACTCATTGCATTCTCAGCTAACTTGATAAACAGTTTCTAGATGAGAATTTTTTCCTTTTCTCATAAGACTATATCGACAATTTACACAGGAAAAAAAAATTCGTGAGGTTTGAATTATCAAAATATGACATAAAACTTCATCGCTTAGCAAATGCATATTCCTTTTTTTGAGTATGCAGCAAATTTACCTCTTATCTGGTATATCGGGCTATTCCCGAACGAATATGATTTATATATATATGAATAACTGAGATCAATCAATAATATATTTCAACTGGCTTAAAAGGATACCTTAGTTCTGTTTATCAAAAACAATATGATCTTTTAGAAGATCAGTGCGAGAAAATTAACCCACATCCTAATGCTTGTTTTTAAGTTTATAATAAATTAATGGTCGTTAATGTTAATATTCTTTTATTGAAGTGATTTATTTGATAAGAATACGAAAAGAGGATTACTAATGAAACACATAGATTCTTAACATACCAATGGAGAAATTATTGTTCGCCCAGATCGTTTTTTAAAAAAACACTGCATGTACTTATACAGAGCATATTTCTTTTTCCGATCTTAAATGTTTACCCAAAGTTGCCGAGTATCATACGCCTTTGAAGAAAAAATGAGGGGTAGGGGACCTTCTTCTTGTAATCAATTAAATGATGCACTGGCATTTGACATGTATCTTTTGTTAACCCCCACCCCAATCCCCGTTCTAAATACGGTTTAGATTCACGAGTGTTTACAGATCATCGTACTCTCAACAAATTAGAAATTCAGTTCCAGAATTGTGATATAAAAAAATTTTTTTCAAAGTGCTTTAAGAGTGTCGATACTAAAAAATGTTGATGTACATTCTTAATGCACTTTGAAAAAAAATTTCAAAGTGGGATAACTTGGTCCAAAATTTAACGAACTTTGAAAAAAAATTTCAAAGTGCGTAATTTTTTCAAAGTGCGTTGCCACAGAGTGCGTCATAGTTAGAACTATTATACAGTACTTAGATAAAATGCGTAAATATCGTATGCTTGCACTATCATTAAGGTTAATAAGATTGCCCGACTATTTTTAAATCAAAAGTTACTTCACTACAGGCCACTTGTTTTTGCCGCTTGGGTTGTTAGGTGCCTGTTTAAACATTTAGCTACAAAACATTACTCAGGATACAGTTAAACAGGGTTACAGCTAACACACATATATATACCGTATTCTTGCAGTGAAGGCAGTTTCATTATCCTAATCTTCAAAATGTTTATGAACTGATCGAAAATAACAAATGAAAAATCGCTCTTTCCCCGCACTTCGCTATAACTGTGTTTTACTGTAAAACTGAATCACATTAAACGATAGAAATGCAATAGCTGTAATAAGTACAGTGGTTGCATTACAGTCTAATTACATTTAAACGTAATGTTTTTGTAACGTGTAATGTTTTAGGAATAAGGAATCATTCTTTAAGTATTATGAGGTGATCTTCATGGTCGGGACGTGATCAAATCCAATAAAGCACGATGAACTTTCTAATAGATTTTATCAAGTCCCGACCATAAGTACATGTATTAAATTAATAAAAAAATTTCACGTTCAGGTTCTTTCAAAAAAGCAAAAACAGTACAAACATGTGAACAGGCACAGATGGTCGGGAAAAAAAGACAGTTTAAACCTGTCGACTCGACTGTCTTTTCGATAAAGTTGTAATATTAGTGCCAGTATTTTAAAATGGATGTGAAGTTTGGGGTTATGAAATTATACATATTGTGGAACGTATTCAAACACACGCTGAATTTAAAAAAGGTGTACTCATCATTTATGGCTTATGGAGAAACCGGAAGATTTCCGTTATCTGTTTATATTTATTCTAGAATGTTTCATGCTTGGCGAAATTGCTCTCCGGCCCAGGAAATGAAATTATTCGAATATATACACGTATTGTATTGGAATTTAATTCTTAATGAATAATAATGAAATTTTTAAGAACTCATGTATTGATTGTATGCATTCTATTTTTTATAACTGAGGATTTTCTAATATTTGGAATAACGATGTATTGTAAATGTTATTTGGATTACTAATACTGTCAAGCAAAGACTTAAAAATCAGCTTTTGCAGAAATGGTCGGTTGTCTTGATCATGATATCGTAAATTCTTGCAAAGGTCATATGTATAAAACTTTTGAATCAACTTTTGGATATGAAAAGTACTTGAGTATTTTACCATCAAAATTCCGATAAGTATTTGTTATATATCGAACGTCAAATCACATACTCTCTGAGAAACTGGTAGATGTAGGTGGTTAGGCATTCCGCTGTATCGTATGTTATAATAATCAAATAGCCGATGAAATGCATTTTGTGCTAGAATGTAATACTCTTTCATGTACTAAACAAAAATACTGAAAACCTAGATTTTGTGAAAGACCAAACAGTTTAAAATTTTGTGAATAAAAGTCAACTGTAATACTAGCTTTATTTATGAATGAGTCAGTCCTCCTTGAACATTTGTACATTTTTCTCATTTTCTTTATTTATATTAATTGTACCCCTGACATAATATCTACATTTGTAAATACCATCATTTATATATACTATATGTACCTTATGTACCGTCACGTTGACGGTTTGAGTGAAATAAATTGAAATGAATTGATGATATAGCTTTTATGATCAAATCTATAATACTAAAAAAATCCCAGTATATTCCGATAAAATATATAAACAATATTTCAATATTAAGTCTAAATTTACTCACAAATCAATTTTCTTGTCATACGGAGAAACACGCTCAGAACCAGACGTTTAAAAGAGATGAAACGCTACACTGTGAAGCTGCATTCTGTATTATGAAATAAGATCTATCTTCTCACTCGATGTGTAAATCAGTTTGATTTGTTGCCTAAAAATCTTCAGTAAATGATTTTTCAAGGCTGTTTATGATGGATTACAGATATGAGGACTGCCTGCGTGTCTAAAAACAAAAATTAAAATCTGTTGAACTTTTAAACGTTTACGCCTTCCCTCTAAAAGTGCTTTACACTTTACAGCTTACAATTGCGACTGTGCATTTTTAAAAAGTCGTCCCTTTATAATTGTAATGATACAAAATCCATGTACAAAAGTTACATACTGTATGTGTACTTGTTGTATAATTTTATTGCTTTAAATGGTATTTTCTAGAAAAAGGGGACATTTTCTCTACCATTTTTTTTTTAAATATAAAGCTTGCTATTCATGAACTTCTCAACAACAAAAAGATAAAAATATATCTTGTTAAATATTTGTATAGTATAAACTCTGGTGAAAATGATACAGAATTAGATTAATTTAATGTTGCAAAAAATTATAACAATATCAGTGTTTTATCTACGTGTTATTGCAATCTAAATCCGAAAGAATTAAAATGTCATTTAGTTTGTCACATTTTCTAAACAAAATTAATCCGCAAAATATGGATGATGATCACAGACACTGGATAGTCTACCCTTTATAAAAATATCTCTTATAATCTATAAACATACAAAATACGGTCTCCAGATTGAGAACAGTTAGTTCTTCCCTTGTGAGGGTCTTTGTTTAGCGTGAAAAGAAAGACAACTCCTGCAATGTGGCGGAAGAGGAACTCTTCAGTGGATTGGAAACCAAAAACCGTTTGCAAATTCATCCTCACTCACCGACTCTCGTCACTTGTATTTTGCATTGTAACCTAGAATTAACCCGTCTTTCTCTTTGTATTTTGAAGAGGAGAGAATATTTCTACCTTTGAGAAAGGACCATTCCTCTATTTATTAAGGTGATTAATATTGATTTGTTTTGATTGAATTAACATCACAGTGAACATGATCCTGTCGATTAAAGATTGAGGATGTAGGTTTACGGCTTGATACACATGTGTATTTTAACAATGAACATCTGTAATTTATTATTACAAAAGTATTTGAAATATCGTAAATGCAGACATGATTTGCCTCTTGGATATCACTGCTAAGTGGTGTATGCAGTTGATGTATTCTATTATTTTATATATAACCTCGAAGAGTGTACAGCCATTTAAAATCCAAAACAATAGTTTCATGTGTTTCTGTTATTAAAATGTTTCTATTATTAAAGAGTAATGATTTCTGAATACCGTTTAAAGTCAAGCAGAAATTGAAATACTAAATTGATGAAGAAGTCATATATTGCATATAGTTACACTTGCATCACAGTGGTCCGACTTTTTATCAGTATATTGATGTATGAATAGAATTAAAAATATCCTATTCAAATCATTGAATCTATTCCAGTGTTCAACCATTTCTCGTGAGTACTATTTCTTGTTAGTGCCTTAAAAATGTTATATATAATATGTGTCAATAAAATGATGTAACAAAGCACAGGCGAGAAATGGTCCTTGGCGAGAATAGGTCAAATGCAAGTTTTAAATATACACGTAAATCAGTGTATATAAACATATCAGATGTATTTATACAGCATATTGCTCTTATCTAGATGTAAGGCTGGTATGGCATATTTCTATTTATATCAATATACATGTATTGATTAAAATGTGGGTACCTCTGCTTGCATTCCATGTTTTACCCAATATGTTTCCCTTCCTTATGTAACTATATAAGAATAAGATAACACCTGTATGTGATATTCTTTATCTTTGACAGAATGAGTGACAACAGTGCTGGAGGTGACTCTAATGCAGGTAATGACAGTGGTACCAGTGGTAACACGCAGGCTAATGGAGGAACACAACGACCAAATACAGTCTTGGTAAGGACTCGATCTCCCTGCAGACACAGGCCTTGATTGACCTCTCTTTATAATATGTCTTAGGTTTCTTTTCCTTCACAATTTACTTGAAGTAAAAAATACACAAACCTAGACATGCTAGCAGTTGAAGGAGCATTTGAAATTTATCAGATGCAAAGAAAAAATTTAAGGATTTGGCCTCTGAAATTTTTCTTCTTTTATTTTTCTGACAAAATGATATTTAATTCATATGGAAATTAAATTGAGGAAAATCTGACATCTTTAAATCATTTGGAAATTCTCAGAACAGCCTTAAGAGTACTCATATTTAACAACAATTAAAAGACAGAGTTACCTGGTAGAAACAGGGACTCTCAATTTCTTTTGTATGTATAACAACTAAGGTATTGAACAAAGAGAATACCTGTAATAATTGAGAATACTATTTCTTCTAGACATTTTGTAATTTTACTCTCATGATGGCATGATAAATCACCCCAAAATAGAACTGGTTTATATATGTGTCACATATATTAATTTCCAAAATATTAGCCAGGAACAGTAAATGTTATTAATATTGCTCTAATATTTTGGAAATAAATGTGTGTACCGGTATATAAATTAAACTTCAATTTAATTTCATTATTCAACAGTATTCACTTCCATGTTTGTAGTAGATATTCAATTGATATGATTATCCTACATGCTTTATTTGATATTTTTTAAAGAAATTATGAATTATATGTAAATCAAACAGATGATGTTTTATTAATCAAGAGAGTTGATTTTTCTTGTTGAATTAAAAAAATATTCATGAAGAAAGATTAGACTAGATTTATATAGATTTGTTCACAACTTTCACAGTAAAACCATATTTTTTCTAATGCAGAATTTCATGCTGTCCAACAAAGTTGAAGCAGCCCTATGGCTGACAAGAATATTTACAGTTGTCTGTAGTTTTCTCTTCATTTTTCCAATCCTTGGGTGAGTGCAAATCAATAATAATGAAAACATTACTTTCAAGTTTATATAAACCTTTACATTGCCAAAATATTTCACAGTCTTATGAATTTTTTGAATATATTTTCATTTGAAGAGGAAATCCATACGGCTTTTACCAGAGGGCGCTGATCAGCAATGCGGCGACCAGTGCGCTGCGACTTCACCAACGACTGCCTCACTTCCAGCTGAGTCGGGAGTTCTTCGGCCTGTTGTTCCTGGAGGACAGCTGTCATTATCTCATGTTCTCTCTTATTTTCATGAATGGTTACCCCATCACAAGTATCCTCTCAATTCGCATTGCATTCGTATTTGAACATTCTTATAACTATTATGTCTTAGATATTGTGTGTTAAACCTACATTTTAAACAATGGAGATGAGCTTTAGAAAGGGTATACTGGTAACTATTCAGTGGCAAAATTATTGAAAAAGTAGGGTTTTTTTTATTCTGAGTTGCCATCTGAATGGACTTTGAAATATATTACACAAGTGTGGGTTAAGGCAGCTAGTTTTCTCTGTTGCAAATTTTGATTAATCATAACATGAAAGGTACCAGTATGTCTATTAGTAAGACAATATAATCTAAAGAGTTCCTTTGATTAATATATTCAAAGATCGACAGAGTTTTTCACGTGTGAAATTTTGGTACTTTCCAAACTTATTGAAGTGCAGGCATTAGATTTACTTATGTTGTATATGCCACTACACATGATGTATGGAGGTAACTTGTTTGTGAAGCTTGAAACTTTGAATGAGCTTTCCTTGACTGTAAACAGTGGCTGTAATTCCAGTGTTCCTGTTTGCTCTCCTACATGCTTGTAACTACACCAAAAATATACTTAATGTAAGTAATAAAAATAAATGTAGTTTATATATTCTCTAGAAAACAACTTACATACTGTAAATTCCTAATAAAACGCGAGGAATTAATATCCATGGAAAATTGCGAGAGGCACATCTCACTTTTATTTTTCTGACAGATGTAAACTTAATATAAACTATGATAAAAATCGGTGTTTGCAATTTCATATTCTCGCGATTTGATGCAAAACGGTTGAATTGTGGAATTAAGTACTCGTGAAAAAAAAGGAATTTACATTTAGCTAATTCTTTTTGTTTACTTGAGAAGGTACTGTGTAACGGAATACATGTGCAATATTTACAGGTGATGGGACCAGATTCTTTACAATTCATACGTAAATTGATTGACAAACTTCAACTCCAACAAATCAACATACTGCGATTCATCGCGTGCACAGAAATCTTCATCATGCCAGCAATCATATTCATGATGTTTGCGTGAGTGTACATGTTACTGAGTGATCTGACCAAGAGTTCTTTCCCTTGCATTAATGTGTTTCATGTTGTTCAACCTATGCTTTTCATTTCAGAGGAAAGTGTAGCTTTTTCCTACCCTTTGTATACTACAAATTTTTATCCCTGAGATACACCTCCAGAAGAAATCCATACTGCAGGTTAGTGGGCAGTTATCAGTGATTGTATAACAGCTTGTCTTATTTAGAAACTTAAGGTCAGACGACACGTTCCTCGAGAATGTTTTTTGTATCTTCTCGTAATAAAGAGTTCCAATAAAAAAATTAATTTTATAATTACTTTAAAAATGATTAAAATTTACTTGGATATGGTTATGTGTCTAGATGGTCGAGTGGTTAGAACCGTGGCCTCCCACTGCCAAAGGCGTATAGGTTCTAGAGGTCGGGAGTTCAAAGCCCCGCCCCGGTGGAGATATAGTTCTATTATAGTGAATTATGCTGTGGTGTTGATGTATTTATTTTTATATCAGCAATTCAAGTGTATTTTCAAGAAGATTATATAGGAAATTGCATACTCTAGTATTTTGCAGAAATGCCTGGTAAGGTACCCTAATTTTTTGCAAGAAGGCTTGTCAAAGTAGTAGTAGACCATTAACATATTCCTGGAAAAAGTTATCTAAAATTGAGGAACGTGTCGTCTGACCTTAAGCTCTGCATCAGTTACAATGTAGACCTTTGACTACTTGGTACATTTTGCTTTGATTTTTTAGGCCCATTTTTTTTTTAATTTCAAATAAAAGAAATTTACAATGAATATTGATGGGTCCCCTAACAGTGTAACGAGAGGGAGCTACATGTTTCCTCTCTGTCAGACCTTCTTTTAGTCAAATAGTTTGTCCCACTCTGTTTACTGTATTTTTTAATGCTTTTGAGAATTGATTGATTGAAACCTACTTGGCATGTACAGGGTGGCAAACTTCAGAGTAAATTTTACTTTAGTCACATTCAGGGGGAGAGGGTCTATCAATATTCCAAAGGTCTTGGGTTTTTAAATTTTTTTTTTAACACCTCCATATTCCAAAGTTAATTCAATAGATTTAAACAAAGAAATACTTCCCGATTGATAGGACAATTTTCAATAGTAATAATAATAATAAATTTAATATTTATAATCAATATCTAAATTTCACTAAACTTACCCAAAAAACAATCTGTGAAATGAATTGAGGGGCAGGTAGGGCACGTTTTTATGCCCCCCCCCCCACCCCCCTCTCAAAGACGGGAGGGCATATTGCTTTGCTGCTGTCAGTCGGTCGGTCCACCAACAGTTTCCATTCATTTTCTTGAAAGAGGATGAATATATTGATATGAAATTTGGTATACAGGTTAATCATGATAATATCTAGTTCAAGTTCGATATTGGGTACAATCAAGCAATTTTGACAGAGTTGTGCCTCTTTGACGTAGAAAAATTCCAATTATTTGCAGTTTTGGCTCATTTTCTTTGCATAGGATGCATATATTGTAATGAAATTTGGTATACAGGTTTATCATGATAATATCTAGGTCAAGTTAGATGTTGGATACGATCAACAATTTTATACAGAGTTATACCCTCTTGATGTAGAAAAATTCCAATTATTGCAGTTTCTGTTCATTTTCTTTGCAGAGGATGCACATATTGAAATGAAATTTAGTATACATGTTTATCAAGATAATATCTAGGTCAAGTGTAATTATGGGTGCGATTGACCAAGTTTTGACAGAGTTACCGATATGCGCCTTGGACTTATAAAAATTTCAATTATTTGGAGTTTCTGTTTATTTTCTTCGCAGATGTTTCAAAAGAAGGGGGGCATACGTGTTTTACAAACAACTCGTTTTTCTCTAGCAGTACTCTAATAATTTTAGTTAAGCATGTTTATACTGGTGCTTAGTTCAAATAACCTTGGGGGTTTTTTGATCAGTCAAAATGTGTTTAAAAATTAAATGTATTGAGAATGAAAATGCAACCAGAAATTCTGTATCTTGAATCCTCTTTGATCTCAGGACATTATTTACGGAGATGAGAATGACCGTTGAACACTTCACTGCCACGCCCAGCTGCCCGGGGATCATCAGGACCGCCTGTCTGAAGGCCATAGCATTCATCTCCCGCTTGTCCCCCCCATTCCCTCAGTGACCCCTCACTGACCCCTAGTCATTGTCTGTGTGTCTGTGGTGAATTGTGCTGATTGTGATACAGAGAGACTGCAGGTTGATGTGGGGAGAAGATCTCAATGTTATAAAACAGAAAAACATCTTAGTGTTCTAAATTTAATTTTACTCAGAGGCATTGATTTAATGCAGATTTGACTGTAGTGTCAGTATGTTTATAGGTCACTTTTGGTAGCCTTGGTTCTTATATTACAACTGATGAACAGTTCAACACTGTCTTTTTCAATGACAAAAAAAAAATGAAAAATAATAATGGGTAGTTTATATTTAAACAGTAAATTATTGCATGGCTGAAATGAAATTTCATATAAAATTTACTTTATTTTGGTGTCAGAGTAGTTCCTGTGTCACGAGATACAAAGTGATGAATTTTTAAAATACACGTATATTGAGGTAGTGTTGGCATCCAAAATATATTTGTTTGCATCCCATTTTAGGACCAAACCTTCGTGTAAACTGTCATAAAATGCATATCAAAATTAGATTGAAATTGAAAGTAAAAAAATTCATACTTGAATAGTGTGGGATGCCAATTTGCTTGTATTAATGATTATATAAGTTTTATTATAAATTTTATAATAATTAATATTAGAGTAATCTAAACTTGTGGAAACATTTCTGTCTTGTTTCTTTAATTTTTTTTCATCTCTTTGTATGGTAATTTTCTATGTGTGTGATTTTTTTATTTTCAATAAAACATAAAAAAAATATTTTCTGGATTTTTCTTTAGTTTGGTACATACATGTATATGTGTATTCAATGATTTCAATATTTAGATGCGAATTGGATAGTGTTCGAAGAAGCAAATGAACTTTTAATAGTCTGATGATTTGTCAGATTCATACTTGTACCAATATGAACCATTTACTTGTATCTGTTACTTACACTAAGTTGACGCGGCTGCTTTTTGAAAACACATGACAATTTATGTTTTTATCTTCTTTTTTTTTAATTTCCCTAAACAAAGGTATCTTTTATTAATTTCTTCCTATAATACCAGTTGTATTAATCGGAGTCGTATACAACAGTTGATAATTATACGTCCCTGGTTTAATATAGACTATTTAATCAATTAATACAGACTCACGCCTGAGCATCATTAACACATAGTATCAAAACTTTGTACTGCATGTATGTACAAATATAGATACATGTCGTGTGTCGTTTAATTGTAATTGGGGTTGAAGCCGGAAAAAATTACGTCACGAAAAAGAAAGGAGGTTTGATTTTACATTTAACAAATTACTCTTGAAAACCCTCCCTAAATCATTTCGTTCGAGCAGAGAGGGGTGGGATATAGGTTGGGGAAAGTCACATGAATATCAAATACATGTACATGTATATATGATATAAATAAGGATTGTCAACTAACAAGGCATATATAGAATGACACAAATGAAAAAAAAATTGGACAGTTTTTCAATACGCGGTATCTTTTATTCCAGATAAAGTCTAAGAGTTATCTTTCTTGCGTTATAGCAGATTCTCTCTAAAGATGATTTTAAAACAATGTATACGAATAGGTGTTTAATAACGTGCATTATTATAAAGATAATTCGACCCCCCCCCCACTTTTCCTCCGGCCCCCACCCCCCACCCCCCCCCCCCCCCCCAAAAAAAAAAAATAAAGACAAAGGAAAGCATCCATATTGCTCAGGGAATACATATTAAATAGCATCTACGATATAAAGTGAATTTCGTCTAATATATCATTCCATTATGGATTATAGGCAACCTGCTACAACATGAAATTACCCTTAATTTTTTTAGTTTTTTTTTGTTTCATTCAAAAAACCTTCTAATTCAACTTCCTTAACAATGAGATTTAACAAAATGAACACATAGTCGGGAATAAGTCGTTTCTACGCTCGCTTAAAACTGTTGGGGTATGTGCAAATGTCAATGTCACCCCCAGGGGCATTTTGTCTTCTCTGGCATATTCTTTTTAAAATGATTTTTTGAAACAATGAAATCTACTTAAGAATGTCAGAAAGAAGGACACCTCTCATATCTAATGCGAATGATTCTGTATATAATCATTTTCATGACAATGTTTCAAGTATTTTGGAAATATATCATTGGGGGGTTTTCTTTTGGGTCATTCCTTGTTTTTTGGTCTATTTCCCTGGTATGCGCAAAATAAGTGTTAACCAAATTTACAATGAAGAAGTAAACGGGGTTATTTATTCTAAAAAATCCCAATTACAAATTTATGTCTCATTTAGCAGTGCTCCTAAGGGCCAGACAATGAAACACTTTAAGAGATGAACATTTAACAGGTTCTTCTAGTACTTAACTGACAATTTAACAACAGTGATATACACTTGAATATTCCCAGAATTTTTAATGTGGGGAATAGATGAATTGACTAATATTTGCGGATAGTATTCGTTATAAGAAATAAATTTAGTAATATATCATGTTAAAAATATCGAAATCATAGCTAATTTCGAATACGGTATTTTTTTCATTTTGAATGGTTCGTCTTGTCGCGATTTTCGTATAGCTCTGTGTTGATTATTCAGCTAAATTTTTTACAAAGCTTAATTTGGACACGTGAAAGCAATTTTCGAACTGTTGGTCACACTTTTGTTCGATATCCGCAATCAGCACGCAGAACTAATTAACAAACAAATAAAAGGGAAAGTATTGTTTTTTGTTAATTATTATGAACATTGAAAATTGTTGCCTCTTCAAACTCATTAAGGTTTGAAAGCGCCGGATTACTCAAAAACATAAACTATTTTACTAGCACATACTGACATATGGGATTAAATGGATGATATTATTTTATTGAAGTATCAATATCTTTAAAAGCATTGTATTCTAAAGGTACACACACAATTTTCCCTGGTATACATTTTACCTCGTTTGACACCTGTTTAAATCGCGTTTTATTGTGATATCAATGCCTGTTGCATGTTAACAAATACATGTACATGTATGTATGTTTGCATATAATATTTTTAATAAAGGTTTTAAAGTATCTCTCAGTCTTTTTGAAACATCACACATTCAACACACTTATTCTTTTTCTCTGGACTCTCGCCCCATCATAGTAGTTTAGGAGAACCAATCGCAGCTCGTCTTATAAATTGCAAGGGAACCTAACTAATCATGAGCAAATCGCGCTTTTATGGAGGAGTCGTGATTTGCGCGTAATACAATCCAAATGGACAATGGTCAGAAATGAATTTATCTTATCATGGCGGGATTCGATTCCCCGACGTTAGACGTTTCATTACGAAGTAATGACCAATCAACGTCCAAATAAACCGTATAAATCAATCCAAACTCCATCACAACCAATTTGTGAGTTTACTTTTCCGACACCTTGAAACAATTACCAAAACAAGCAAACGCGACGATTGCTGGAAGGAGATCGGGTTCGTCATTTCTCGCACGAAAAAAATATCTCCGAAATATTTTTGCAATGGTATAACACGTTTGAAATTTCACGTTCTTCTATTTGAAACGAAATTGGATAGAAGCAATAGATCATTAATGAATTAACAAAAATGGATACAGGCGCATCAATAGTTCTTTTCAGATTCCAGAGCTGGTGTCGCTTGCAATTCAATCAGCGAATGTATTGGAATCGGTTAAAATTACACAGGACCAAAACAATACGACATACATAATTGAAGAAAAAAACAAGATTTCCAAATATTTTTGAAACTGTCACCAAGGGCTCGAATGAAAAAACACGAAACGCAAATGTCACCCGAATTCCTACGGACTGTTCTAGCAAACGGGGTGCTGATTTCGTTCCGTTATAAATTTAGATATGATATTGTTCTATAGCCTCTCTTTATCTGTTTCCCAGCCACCTGTTCACTTTTAAATAATTGGTCACGCGTTGTGATTAATTAGTCGGCCCAAGAATGGAGAAAAATTAACGCCTTAGCTTTATTAAATTCTACGCAAGCACCCAATGTAAAACGAGTTTCCTTGAGTGCTGCTTTAAGCCATTCCGAAACTCGATTGAGTTTCTAATAATTTTATTTTCTTACGACCATCTAGCGTATACTTTTGTCGTTTGGATATACCAGAAGGTTGTTTCCAAAGATATACATTAACTCATTTTTTCAGACAAATCCATGTTGCATGAGTTTTTGAAGTCATTGCAATCACAAATAGTTCCTCGTCGTCATATAATTATAAACTCATCAGAGAAATTAACTGTATTCATTTATCAAATGCTCATTTTCAACGAAAACAATAGGTATTTCCGATTTCAAAGTTTGTTGATATTAATGATCAAGGAAACCGGAAAAATAATTCCACAATATTTCAACTACACGTTTATGTATATTGCTCGTCGAATTGTTGTAATAAGCATTTCGATGTTTTGTAATTCAAAAATTTCAATTGTTCTCCAACGCTCATCAAAGTTTAATATATGAGTTCTTCGAGTGTTTTACATTCAAGAACAATTATGGTGCAAGGCGTGACCTCCTGGAAAGAGAGATAACTCAACAATATAAGTGTATACATTTAATATTACATATTTAATATTTTTAATGATGTTTTAAGAACTGTCCTCCCAAATTCTACTTGTTTCCTACAGAAATTGTAATAGCTATTCAGTCATTTTTATCGTCACCTAGTTATCATTGTAGTCCATAACACCATCGTCATCACCAATGGAATTGATCTCATCACTGTTTCCTGTGCCAAAAACCACAGCAGTCATTATCGTAATCTTCATCATAATGATGATGATGATGATGATCATCATCATCATCATCATCATCATCATCATCATCATCATCATCAAGAACAACATAAATAACAAATTGATCATCATCATCATCGTCGTCATCATCATCATCATCAAGAACAACAACATCAACAACTCCAAAACAAATGAAATTAAAACGTTGAACAGTTTGATATGAAAGACCTTGGATCTTCAAAAGTTTTCATCTAATACAGTTCTTAGTTTCAAAATAGTTTTAAACAATTGAATGTCGTTGGTTGCGATCTTCAAATGGCAAATAAAGCACGTTTAGATGACTGAGAAGTCAGGAATGTTTTTGACTTTCATTATTTCGGGTGCCACATAGATGATATAATCTGACAAATATTTGATAAATTCTAGATGTGTTTTCATTTCTACAGAGTTAAGCATTTCATTTCATCGAAACAAATACTTCAGATAGACATTTGCAAGAGACATTTAGATTTCTTTAAAGTAAATTGTCTATTGAGTCCTTCTTCTGCATGCCGCTTTGTTTGTTTTCCAGTTACAGATCTAGATAACCAACGAATAAAAAAAAAACGTCTCTTACTTCTCTTCTCATTGAAATACCCTGTAACTCGGGGATACTTTATTTCTTCGAAAATATTTACTGAATTTAAAACATCGATTTAAGTGAACATCAAAGAAAAATCAAAACTATCGGGTCACGCTTGCTCGGGGTTCTTGTAAGACAAAGCTCTTTCACCTGAAGACGAAATGTACAATTCTCGTATTTGTTTTGGTATTTGGGCATGTTCAATTGATAAATCGCCTCCGCTCTAGTGCAAAGGCACAACTCTATTTCTGAAATGTGTAAACACGAACTACTGACCCCCATATGATCACAAATACAAGTTGAAAACTTCCCAATAAAGAAACCAAAACTTCGTGTTGAAATTGTTTAAATCGTTTCTACACACCAATAAGATGTTATGTACGAGTCATGTGTCATTTACTAACGGCCTAATTAAGTCTTCCATATTTCAAGGATGTGCAATGACTTTTCATTAAACTAGCTCAAAAATCAAGAGACGACAAGGGTTTGTTTTTTGCCATCACTGTGGTATCTAGGAGATGAGAGAGACAACGCGAAATGCGCCACATTAATGTCCGACAACCAAAAAACTAGATAACATTGTTCACTTTTATTTATCCCCATTGCTGTAGTGTGAAGGAATACGTGGTAAGCGCAGCGCTGCGACATCGAATTGAAATTTGAGGTTCCCCAATGAGCTTTTTTCCTGATGTACAACGTCGATGTCGCCCCGTCATTTGGGGGTCACGTACACGGCGAAATAACAGTTTTCCACGAGACTTCACTCACCATAATTCTACAAACGTATTCCGGTTTGACTGTAATTAAGTTTGTGGAAGCTGAGTAAATTCCAGCTATCGCACGGAAATATGCTTTTTCTGATTTGTCTGCTGTCGTAATGATCAGCACATCAAAAGGAGATAAAATAGCTATTTCTTTGTATAACTCTTGAGGACTGGGAAATAACTACGGCTCATCATGTCGATATTCATACAACAATTCCACATTCCATGATATCTAAAACACAAGAGTATTGCATATTCTATGATATTTCTATTTATACTAACATAACGGTTACGTAATCACACAGCGGGGTTCGGATGAATTCGCACCTACAAAACGCGTATTGAGGGAGGGGGTGATACACACTAAGAGTGGAGGGGCTCAAAACTTAATAATGTGATGGGAAAATTAAGCTTGACAAAGGACACACGTTGAAATTGTTTGATACTAAAATGTGTGTGTGTGTGTGGGGGGGGGGGGGGGGGTTACGCCAATGTTGCAACAGCTAAATACATTACTAATGTCTTTTTCTAAATCGACATTACATTACTGTTATTTCCTTTACGAAATCTAGTTTTTACGCTACCAATACCTAATTCATGCTACAAATTTCACAATATCTAAACCTTCAAACCTTTACAAAAGGTGCCATTTTTTATAACAACATTTCTTTACACATTTCAGGACATCTTTATTTTAAAGCCCCGTTTTCGTGATCATGTTCTTTCATCACTGTTGCTAGCTTGTATGATCATAATTGCTACCTCTGCGGATTTCATGTTACTCACACACAAACTGCTTATATTCTGTAATGAAGACTTCTGTCAAATAGCGAATATCTATTTTATAATATCAAGATTTTGGAATCCGCTTCGTGCTATTTACATAACTATATTGCACTATACATACATGTAGTACTACACAGGCATGACAACATGTAGTTTACAATATTTACATATATCAATGGCACGTTTTATTAATATAACATTACAAATGCTACATGCTCATTGCTGGATATACACAGCATTTAATTTTGAGCTTTGTAAATCTTGAAAAAAATTAATGAAAGAAAAGAGTTTTGTGATGCAGAAAACCTTAATCAACAAAAATGAAAATATGAATTTTACACGATTCTCGCGAATGTTATTTGTTTTGAAACAAAAATACGATTGTTAAAAGAAAAAATATTGAAATAATTTTCTGGTCCAGTACAAAGCCTTTCGCTTTTACATTGTAAATGTATCACACAGGCGCAAAGGACTGTATATCTATTTACTGCAGCATGGCAACAGGCATGCGCAAGCGGCAAGGCCATGAAGACAGGAGACGCCGATTTCTTGGCAAACCGACCATTTTGGTGTAACATTCTTTGCATTCTCCCAGATCCCAGTCTTCGGTCATCAATCTACTTCAAAATTCATTATTAATCCTACGGTTACTATTTTTATATCAATGGCAATCACGTGACCTATATCTGTGCATAAAATCAAAATTGAAAAAAATAACAAGATTCGATATAACATATGTAAATACAAAAAAAAAATGGCTTAAATGATAAAACAACGAAACAACTTTTAATGAGACACTTTGCCAATTGAATCTACGTAATTACCTATGTAATTAAACACTTATCACTTTCGTTAAAAATTCAATTCAAGATGGCAAAGTCAACAGAACACACTTTGATTTTGAACACAGTAACAAACTATTTCCGACCGGGAAGTGCGCAGGCTACGGAAGTAATTCAAAAGTGCGCAGGAGCAACCGGAAATTGGTTGTGTCAAAACATTTCCATGAATCGGAGAAAATACGAGATATATTAAATTTGAGTAGTTCCTGATTATTTTGTTGGAAAAACGCGCACCTGAAATTTGATATCGGAAATTCTGGTTACACAATCGCAAGTTATCATATGTATAAACTATCTATAAATTGTTTGATATCCTTCAACTCTTTATATTTGTTTTGATCCACCAGGAAACTGCATATGTTAAAAAAACAGCTTCGTTCTATTCTGTGAATTTGCTCGATTTAAATTAATAAGTCGCACATCCTCATTAAGTTCTCCGTAATTAACCTTGAGTATTGCAAACCAGTGCTAATGAAGACTTGTATATCTATAAGTGTTACACTCAGTTTAATCGTGTGAATGTTAACCTTTTGAAGACTGTTGTTCAAACCCACTTAGAAATATCACTCTGTACAGTTATATAACCATTGTTTGATTCGAATTTTGTTTAAAAGCGTGCAATTACATTTTTAAAATATTTCCTAGATTTTATTTTATCACATGCTAGGATTAAAGTTTAAGTTCTTTATTTCCGTAAGACAATTGTCTCATAGGTTTACAATTAATATAATTTACATTATTATAATAAAATAACGATGAGTACTTACATACACATGCAGGTAAATGTATGCTTTAAATTAGGTTTATTTGACCTAATCACATATACTTAGTTCAGGATATTAACACGACTATGATCCTATTTATTATACAAAGACCAAAGGACGAAGGATGCCTAAATAATATCAATTAATAAATTACCCAAAGACATTTCGTGCTCCTTTCTAATTTACCAACGATGACAAATCACTCTGTGATGATGATTTCAAAAGATATTGAAAGTCATCATTTGCGTGTTTCTGCAAAGAAAAATTATTGAGCCTAATTATAAGCATTTAGATACCTTTTAAGGTTAAAAATTAGTAAACCTGACCTGATGCAAAATTATCAGAAATTATACATCAGACACGAAACAAAAGATATCTAAAGAAAGAGTAAGAAGGACAGTGATAGAGATATTCAATCAGCCAAGGAAACAATCAAATTCGGGAAAGCTTTTACTTTTCGTAACGACTGCATTAAAGACATTTCAGTACCGCTAACTTCTGTTTTCCTTTTAAAATACATTAGCATCATCAAAGATTTCTTCGCTAATTCCATCAGAGGCCTGACATTTAGAGACACATTTGTCTAAACCATTACAAAATATTCATCAGCACTCGGATATTTGACTAAATGTAATAGATATTCTTCCTTTAAATGACCAGTGTGCTACGGAAACGAGGCTCTCGCATGAAACCCTAGTTTCCTTTAGCGGAGATTCTCAGAAACACATAGGAAATGTTTTAAGCAGACGTACAAAAATAAAGCAAGCTGGGCCGAAACGCAACCACCACAAATTACACGCTCGCGCTAACAGTCATTAGCAGACATTAGGTTGAGTAAACAAATGAAACAGCAACCTGGTAGCCGCGAACAGGATGCTGGGTAATCCTTGTGTTTTCACTTGCATTCAAAATTTCAATTATGGTTGTCGTTACGTTTTGTGATTTCCTGTAAATTTTGTAAATATCATATTGCACAAAATATCGATTCAATCTGAATTAGAAAATGAATGCAATTAATCAAATTATGGACACATGAGATTTTGAGT
>NC_088854.1:46526289-46531289 GCF_963853765.1 Magallana gigas
GCTTTGAATCTTTATCTGAGAGACCACGATTAGTAATGACATTGATAAGGTTACCAGGATTGTACCACATCTGAAATCCTTCTTAAGATTTAATGACATCACTAATACAACCATTTCATGTAACAGTGTAAGAGATAAGAAGTCAGTCTTCGTAAACTTTCTGATTTAAAAAAAACTAACTAATATGATATACATATAGAACACCATGTATATGAATCGAAAGATTTATTTAAAAATTATCTATCCGATGAGATATTTAACCCACGCAAATAATCGTTAAATAAAAGGAAGGGAGGAAAAAATTCAGCCATTCTCGTAACATTTAACGGTATAAATATTCATGTGAGGAGGGTATCGATGAATTTAAAAAATGTCAATCACAATTGTAAAAGGCGATTCTTTATACACACGCAAGCGTCTGACAGTCCGTGTCATTTTCAGCAATGCGATATCAACTCGAATGCAGTTTATGATTAACGGAAAAGAGGCGGGGCTTATCTCAAGAGGAGCGCGCTATTGGTCGAGAGGGTATGAATATTTATGTTTTTTCAGTACTTGATCCAAATGTTTAAACTCTCTGTATAAGATTTATATAATTGTGTATACACGCGGTATTGTGTTTTTAGGATAAAGCCTGCACAATGATGGAATCACCTCTCTCACACAAACTATCTCCGCCGCGAGCCCATACTAGCCCAGGACCCACCCCAGGGACAATCAGCCTGACCCACGGGATGATTGCTACAGTGAATCAACACAACAGCCTCTTGAGCAAACTCCACAAACCAACGACCTATAGTTCTCCCCCTCCCGTGGCCTGCAACCCCGACAATAATGTCTGCAAAGTCATAACGTACCGTGGAGAAAAAGTTGCCGCTTTTACGGTGAATGGTATCGAACTCATCTGCCTCCCCCAGGCATTTGAACTTTTTCTGAAACATTTGGTAGGGGGCCTACATACCGTGTATACAAAGTTGAAGAGACTGGACATCACCCCAGTGGTTTGCAATGTGGAACAAGTTCGAATCCTCCGTGGACTCGGAGCAATTCAACCGGGGGTCAACAGATGTAAACTCATCTCCTGCAAAGAATTCGACGTTTTGTACGATGATTGTACCAACTCAAGGTAGGTCGTGTTTTTTGCTTATTTTTTCTCTTTCTCTATATAACTTTTCTTTTCTTTTAATTATTCGTTAATGACTACATCTAACCGTGTGACCGATTCATTGTTGGGCAAGTTGCTGTATTTAATTTAAAGTGTGTCTTTAAATCTTGAGATATATATCGTCGTAACGCCAATTCTTTGGAACATCATTTGTACAAATATTGCCCACTGGTCCGAGATCAATTATACAAACATGCATTAAAATAAATTGATATATGGACCAAAAAAGAAAGAAAAGCCATTTACGATTTTAGAATTCCTGTGTTTGTATTTTTTCTATTCCAATGTCTTCAATCAATGCAGCTCTTTACTTTATTGGATTCAAACAAACTTTTGAAAAAGAGCTGAGTGACAATAACTTTGTAACTTTTTGTTTTGTTAAATCAATTCCCCTTTTGATGTTTGGTTGATTAGCGTGCCCTGCTATCACTGCAACAATTACTAACCACTGACATCGATTTACTTAAAACTTCCCAAGATCAATTGTTATCATTCTGAACTATGACCCGATATAGATCGAAAGAGAAAAGAAAAATTGAAAAAAAAAATCACAAATCAAACAAACTTTCTTCATATGTAATAATTCTACTAAAAATTGCGCGAAGTAATAACATTTGTGTGAAGTGCAAATACTCCGAATAATTCTCAAAGTAAAGATTTTTAAATATTCATCAGTTATCCCGTGTACGCGTGTATATGTATCTCAAATTTATTCATTTATATGCTTATAAATGCCACATCGCGTCAAGATATACACTTGTGAGTTGGCAATTAACAATTAATTAACAATGTCCGACTGCCTAATACATGTCAGGGAGAAATTCTTTTATTATTTAAATGAGGGGGATTATTGGTTATTTAATATGCGAATTGTTTTATCTCGATCTGCCATACCCCCGTGTCATTAGTCCCCTCAACTCCGACCAGGGCCTCGGACAAATGTGACGGGGATCGTAAAACGAACCCAGTCCCTGATAAGATACCACTAATTCGCGTAAAACCCTAACAAAGCAATGCAATAAAGCAATCCGATAAAAATGCCGCATAAGTAATAATTACCCAGATAAGAAATCGACAACTATATGATTATTTGTTCTTGAAGTGATAAGGTTTTAATTGTTATCGTGGTCGGTGCTAGGGCAGAGAAAAGAACCGCGTTCGCAGAAGTGCAAATGTGTTTCAGATTCATTGATAAAAATAAAGAGAAAATTTCAATTTCGCTATCAGAATTGGCCAGTAATTTTTAAATTTATTCAAATTAAACAGGCATGTGATATTGTAGTGATTGTGCTATCAATAAGTCTTCGTAGCGAGAACAGCTGGAAGTGTTAAAGAGATATGCATTGTGTTGCCTAATAAAATATGTACGCATTACAAAAATTGATTATTAAATGCATTGTTTTTCCACTTTAATACATGCAGATACCCAAGGAGTATTTGCGAAATACAGCTAATTACATGGACCGACAAACTGTGCACATTTATTTTTTCTAAGAATAGATGCTGTCGTCTTACAGAGAAAACAAAACTGATATTAATTTCAAAAGTTGTTTGCATAAAACGCGTTGTTGCAACAAAGTAACATGAGTGAAAATGAAAACTGACATTAATGAAACACATTAGGTGGTTAAATTACCTTTATTCAAACAATATTATCTTTCAATCAATATCTGTGAATTTATCATATTTTGTATTTTCTTATATCGATTCAAATGCAACATTTTAAACTGAATAAACAACAACACAGCGATACTTTAATTTTTATTTCATTTAACCCTGCACTTCATTTAATATTAACATATTGTTTATAAATTCATTTAATTTAATATATTGTTTATATAATGCATAAAACAGCAATGCTTTAATTTTTATTTCTTTAAACACTCCAGTGCATTTAATATAAGTATATTGCGTATATATTACCGGGACGGTTTTTAAAATAAAAGTTATTATTCATTATCTTTTGAACATCAATAATCACAAAATCAAAAATCCAATTCCATCACAATAAACTCGATGTGAATTATTTTTTGCATTTTCAAATATGTGAATTTCACACATTTTAAGTGCATTTTGAATGTGCTATTTAAGATAGAAAATTGAAAAAAGAGATATATTTGTATGTTGGGAGAACAAAGAGCATTGTATACAATTCATAAATACAAATACATGTAACATTTGTTCGTGGCTTGCTAAGAATTTGATATCAAGTTAGGTTCTATTATCCGGCGGGTTGTTGCAAGAAAACAAGTTCTTTTGACCACAAAATAAACGAGTTGTGATGAAAGGGGAAGTTACTCAACGAACCGGAGACCAAAGCAGTGCGAAAAGGAAACGGAGGTCTGTAAGATAATGCGACAGAAGAAAACATTTATTTATACGCCTTCCCAGGACGGATACGCTTTCCTAATGCTTTGCGCTGTATTTAGGAAATGTTGTATTGCATGAAGTTCTGACGAGATTAGAAATGAATAAGTCGATTTATCATCTTTTTTCTGTTTGAAACTAAAACAGAGGAATTTGTTTTATTATTTCTAAAAAAAAAAAATGTTAGCATGGTATAAGGAAGAACACCCTTTAATATATAATATATCCATTTTTCCATTGGTTGTGACTGAAATAGCGCTAGCAGATGCAACATTTTTTCATTAATGTAGACAAAATTACTTTAGTAATGTATGCAATGTGAATATTTTTTTATCAGTTTCGATCGTAAACTATTTAAAGAAAGATTTAAATTCAAAAGTAGATCTGAAAACTCTCTGTAATACGAGTTACATATGAAAATTATGTTCTTTGCTTGAATTCAAAATGGTATATTTTTATGAAAATAACTTCGCCCCTCGAGCTAGTTTCATATTTCATCTTATCGTAGTCGATTTATCTTATATTTTAGTCTATTAAATCCAAAACTTTGTAAAATTTATGTCTCAATAACTAAAAAACTGTTCTTCCACTTCCAAAATCCAGGGATCGTATTATTAGAGCCATTGCTTTCGCAGCATTAGCTATTTTTTTTTTTTTTTTGGACAAGTGGGCACTTTATCATGAATATTAAAATTACTTTTGTACATGCATAGGTTAAACATGATTGCTTTTGGTATCTTAATATTCTAAAATTACAAAAGTAAGAGATTATACTTATGATTCAGAGTTTGTTTAAGGGTTATTTTTTGTATATTTTTTTTTAATCAATATGGGAGATAATTGTATACTATTAGGCCGTATTATAAATGTCGGGATCGGAGTTTAAAAATTAAAAATGAAAGTAGACAGGCGGGGAAGATCGAAGGCGCGGTGTGGAAAAGAAAGGTTTTTAAAAAGTAATTTTAAGAACTTTATTGAAAGGTTTTTAAGATCGTATTAATGGTATTGATTAATGTCATTGATAGAGATTGCGCAGATGTTAATGAACATAACCAATGGTATATATTATGGATTTAGAATTTTTAACACTTCTTTGTAATAATGAAATGTACAAGTTCTATAGTTAAAAGTAAGTAGATAAGACCCATGCAATATTAAATTACAAAACAAATAACCTGTTCGTTTATAGTAAATGAAAATTTACTTAAATATATATATTTGTAAGACTGAAATGTCTTTAATCTCAACAGCATGTTTAACAGAACAAGAGAATGTAAATATTTTATAGATTTGGAAGTAAGTAAAATACAAACATATTTAGAGTAGGCAGTGTAAATCATTGCAGCTATCACATTTAGGGGGTTAAGTAGGCCACTTACTGTTGTGCTCAACAAATAAACTTTACACAATATGTCATAAATCTAGATTAAAGAGGTGGGCCTGTATTTGGAACCATTAGAGATAAAGA
>NC_088854.1:46536289-46538789 GCF_963853765.1 Magallana gigas
AATAATACGGGATTTGCCTCATAAAGTCCACCAGATTAAAATTGAAACATTAAAAAATGGGAGAAGGAGCAAGATGTCTTGCTAGGTTTTCCTGTTAGAAATCTTTTTGCACCAGGGTGCAATCACATTTGATGAAACCAAATTCAATTAGCATGAACAATGGCAGGTGGTCCTGTTACATTTCATTTGATTTAAATAAACCAAGGATTGTTTCCGCAGAACATTTGCATTCATCAGTGTAACAAGTTTACACAAGGCTTGAATCTTTTTATATTTTTGTAATTGTAATCTGACTAAATATTTTGTGAAGGTGAATGTATATGTGGATAAGAAGTTTCGGGAATAATCAGATACTGTCGGACGAGTGGCTTCCACTGACTTCCACTGACTTTCATATTTACTTAGTCAATCGATTCCCTGTGATTCCTGAGTTTGGAATTGATATTGGTGGCTTCGAGAGATACAAAAGGCAGCTGGAAAAGTTTTGAAGAAGTGTAATTATTTGTGAATTACAATTGAAACTGGTAACCTGACTCGTAACTGTTGACAGAACTTATTAATAATAGTACTAATGTCAGACCTCGCAGCACGATATGCTCAGGATTTCTATAAAAACAAATTCTTCCTCAAAAGTACTTGGCCACATTATACAAGAGTAAGCTTTTAATAAGCCATTGTGGTATTGGATTTTCATGTTTTTATTCTCTTTCTCTCTCTATAATTCAGATTGGCTTTTGCTAATTGTGTAAGTTCAAAGTTAAACAACAGGAACCGTTTTCCTGGCGAGACCTTTATGTCGTATTTGTATCAATAAAAAATGATATTGTGCAACTCCACGCATGAAGTTTAAATAATGGAATGAATTCTTTTGATTTCAAATACTTATTAGCACAGTGAAGAATTATTTCACCTATTATAACATCATAAAATTGATTAGAAATGCATCAAAAGGGAGGGTTTGCTCTTTATGTCATTGCCATCGGATTCAAATGGATTTCACCAGAAGAATTATTGACAAACTAATTTCTCGTGCTTTGTAAATAATTATGATGAATGTAGATACCAGGGAAAGACTGCTGTGTTGTGCAGTGCATGGCTTTTGTAATTTCTACCTCTGAAAACTTGCAGATGTATCCCAACTTTGATTTGTGAAACAAGCACCTGTAATTGCAGACAGATATGGAAGTTATTGGCAGTTTGTTGGCCGGGTAAATCATTCCGATTAGAATTTGCCTTTATTTGAAATCCAGATAGAATTTTATATCAACAGCTATAATTGATACTAGCCTTTGATGGCAGCGATTGTCACGTTAGTGTCCCAATAAGGCCGTCACAACCGCAATTAACCGTAATATCCCTGCTATTCAAATACACAGATTTGTCGCTGTTCTATTGATGACAAGTTAGGGTGATCTCCCCTTGATAGTCCCAGGTCAGAGTTCAAAGATAGCGATGAGAGGGAGAAAAAAAGCAGGAAAAAATGCATTGATTTGAACTAGCAACCAGTTTTGGGTGGTTTTGAGATAATTGTTTTCAGAGATTGGAAATGTATTTGCGGTTTAAAAGCAAAGTGTGTTAATTGTGAAAACGTCACAAAATGGGAGACAAAGATGAGCAGTTTTAGAATATATACCAGTAATAAATCATTCTCAATGGTCTTTTTAAGAAAAAATTATTTTAATTCACTTGTCAAAACACTGAAGGGTGTTTCTAAAAAGAAGTGTTGAATTGAAAAAAGTCTATATTTATGTAAAATGAGCAGAGGGCATTAATTTACAAATGTGAAATAAATCATTTGTGCTTGAATCGTCAAATTATTCTTTAGTAAGATTTGATTATTTCTTGATTTTAAAAAAATTGCCATAAACAGCCTGAGTGATGAAATACAAGTACACTATCTTATTTCAATTCATCATTTAATCCTGTGAACGAATTATTTGGATTAAGTGAAATAATAAACTGGCTCGGATATATCAAGTTGAATTTATTTACTTTAAATGGGACTGACTTCTCTGAGGCAGAGAAAGATTGCTATCTCCTTTTGTTGACAAAAGATATTTATTTCAATTGTTATTTAAAAAGCATAAAAATCATTGCAAACTCGGGAGATTTTGACATGGTTTACAGGTTAAAAGTTCAGTTTTTAGTCATTGAACAAGAAGATGAGACCGTTCGGACAATGGGAAGAGACAAATATCGCTCTGCACTGAAAAGAACTCCCTCTCAACTTCGTAGTTTAGAAGGAGAAAAGATTTATTTTATATGCAAAGTTTTCAATTAGAGACTTTTTTATGCCAGCTATCTAGCTGGGACATTCATCTTTGTTCCACGTACAGTGTGAAACTGCGGCATTTGATCAGATTTGCACATTGCAACCTTCTACTCTGTATACTTTTCCACTTACTCATAGGCAATTATCAAATACATTCGGAAAAAAAAATTAGTACCGGTACATACTTCTGAAATGGTTACACCATTGTTTGATTTCATTCACATAGGA
>NC_088854.1:46546289-46551289 GCF_963853765.1 Magallana gigas
TTTGCTTGTTGAATTGTTTTTCTTCTTGACACTCTAAATGGCATCATTAATGGTTAGTTAAAAAGAGAATTAAACAGAATTAATTGCACTCTTGTCGATACAGACCAGTCGCTACATCATTACTATAGGAAACACAAAGCAACACCGGTTTTATTTCCTTTCAGATGATATAAATGTCATAAAATCCTCCACGAATGTTTGTCTTTGGACTTCTATTATTAATGAGAAAAAATCAGGTAACGTTGCGTTTAACGAATGGTCTCCAGTGTTGTCTGAGTTCTTTCCCTTAGATGTTGGACTGTCATGAATAAAAAATATGTCACGATTTGACGAAATAGAATTGTACTGGTTTCCATTAGTTCTTATAGTAATTAGTTTGGTCTAAATATAAATTTTGCATGAAATTTCTTTGAATGGGGGGGAATTAATGGTGAAGTGTAAACATATATCTAAGAGGACGTAGTCTGTCAAGATAGCAATTTCTTTTTCTTGGATGACATCATGACAGGGTAATTAACACAGATAAACAGTTTTATCTGGTGCATCTTCTTTGCTCACTTCACACAAAATGGAGGAAAATCTCTTCGTCTGTTTCGAAAGTTTACCATACAATTCATATGTCCTTTATGATTTACTTTCATTGCAATCCCACAAAACCTGACTTTTTAGCTTTAAAAGTGATCAGAAATAACAAACCATTTTATTAGAGTAATTTTATTTGCATTGACAGGTAGGGCTCATTGATTTCCTTGACAGAGAGGCTTTCTCGACTGCCCGCACCTGAAACATCAAATAATTTGTTAACGCAAAGGATTTGTGTGATACGACATGTTGAAAACCCCCATATCTTCCAGAAATAATTTACTTTCCAAAAGGATTTGTTTTTGATGGATTTCGATAATGGAGTATTAAAATTGTCATGCAATATTCAAAGGTGTTTTTAAATAAGAATCTATTTCATTTCAAATGTTGCGACCTTAGTGTTTTAGCCGCTGGGCATAGGCCCTCTTTATAACAGTCAAAATTAGGTCTGTGACATTAAAATCAATACATAGCGATTTATCCAGGAGGAATCATCTATTTACTAGTTTTAATAAAAGAAAATATAGCCCCATGATCAATTGATTTAGAATTAAAGTATTTCTGATTTTTATTAGATACCAACTCGTCATGAAATTTTATCACAAAGCATAGGTTGTCAGGGAAGCTTAGAATTTCACTTTTGTGTCCTAAGACTAATGGTTTTCACTGTGGTCTTTTTCCTTTGCTTGAATTAATAAATGAGTATGTTACTAGTAATTAAACAATGTAATAATAGCCCAAAGTAAAAGGCAGTTATTGATGCAAACTGGAGTTGCCACAAAGATATATTCAGGCCTCTCGTATATTAGTCAAATCTCTTTGACCATTAGACATCTGTGTACATAGAAAATATACAAATGACTTTTAAAGAATCAACTGAGAGCTCCATTATGGATATTTATGAAACCTTTAATAATAAGTTGTTTCAATTGATCTGTCTGTGTTCTAAAAATGGCAAGATTCAAAACTTTTCATTACTCGGAGTAAATAGTCAGGTTTTGTTGAAATCTTTTAAAATGACAAAGGCTTGGTGTTTTTCATTTATTTTGGACTGGGGATCAATTGGAGATATGGGCCCCAGCCATTGATTGCTTTGAAATCAGGGGGCTGAAGTGGCCCGGTTCTATTTAACTTCCCATGGTGAGCAGCGCTGGAAAAGCTTCCTGCAGGTGATTATTGCACAAGATCAGCTTCCGAAGCAGCCCCACGAAGGAAAACATTTCCGGATAGAGTCGCTTTATAAAACTCCTTTGTACAATTCCGTATTCATTATCAAAATTTGTTTAGGTGTCTTGACATAGTTTGAATAGCTGTAACATCTTTTTTTTTTAATGGGTACAAAGAGAAGAAATTGGACCACAGATCAAGGTCAATGGGATAAGGGCTGGAAATACAACAGCTTCCTTTTGTCAAGAATGGACCAGGGAAAAATAAAAAGCTTTTCTTACAATAACTGAATCTTTCTTTTCAGACAGGAAAGCATTCCTGAATGGATTCGCACATCACCCTTACATGGGACCGCTTGCCCCATTTATGCCTATGAACCCAGTAAACATTATGACCCCACCTGTATCCTTGGCGATGGCAACCCACCTCGGACTGCGACATGAAGGCTCCATTATAAAAGACCGCTCAGATTCTGACCTTATATCACCTAGGTAATGCAGAAATAATGCTATATTTTTTTTAGGGGGGGGGGTAGTAATTTTTTGTTTGGTAAAAAAAATAATGTTTTTTTTTTTTTTTGAAAACAATAAAGCTTTTTATTTATAAGAAATGAATTATCTGGTGTAGAATCTAAAAGGAAACCTGAAAAAATGATTTTGGATGCATATGTAAACACTTTATTTCCTCAGGAAAAACAAAAAATCAAACTTTATTTATCTCATTTCCTCTCCAATTCCTGTTTTTTTTCTCCAAATTTGATTTATCGAAATATGAATTGTTAATGCACTACATGGGGATATCAATTTTAGTTTGCATGTCTTTTTCCTGCCCAGATGTCACAGATAAACAGAAGGAAATGCATATTTTATGATAAAGGTTTCACCTGAGAAGTGAAAATTATTGATAAGCAAGAATTGAATTTTCTCTGAAATAACGAAAATCTATATACAATTGCCAAATGCTATGGATTAGTGGGAGAAATTAGATAACATCTTGTCAAAACTGGTCACAGTAAATATTTAATATTAAACTAATATGACTACCAGAGAAGTAATTTACATTGCTCAACTATTCATATTAAATCCATAATGTGTGTAATAAATTGCGCACAAAATTAAATTCAACATTGACTTAAAAGAAGTAGCTTTTCATTAAATCTGATTTTCCAGGAGAAATATAATGTATGTAATAAAAGTATAGCTTTTGATCTGTACAATTAGTTGTAGATTTCTATTGTGAAGTGTATTCTACAGACAAGGGGAAAAATACTGCTGTTAATTAATAATTTCTTTTTCACATGACAGATGCTCATCTCATTAACGCAAGTTTAAGAAATTCACAGAATTAATCGTACACCTTCATAGATAATCAAAAAGAATTCGTAATTGAAAGCTAAATTCCGAGTTTGTTAATTCTCATGATATTTGATTTGGCACACAGATTGTATCTTATTAAAATGGTGTTTCTAATGATTATATTGTACAGATATTTAATCAACAGATGGAATCAACAAATTTTGGGAACTTCCAATTTCATGAAAAAGCCTAATTACAGTTTTATGCAACTTTTTTCAGTTTTGATCAAAATCTGTTTGTGAGAAAATAAAATATCATAGAAAATGTTTCTGGTCCGAACCTATGTTTGTCTCTAATGGATTGTTCATCTAGAAAGCTTTGCACTTCCTCAGAAGTACTGTAAAGATTGCAGATGAAAGATGCTGCAACATTTGAAATTTTGTTTGAATCGGAAGGTACAAAACCTGTTTGACACGAGCTAATCTGTTTGTTCCAGCGGCAGCGAAAAAAAATAGGATGTGAAGAAATGTATTTCAAATGAAGAAAATTGTCAGATGGAATATTAATGGGAATAATTACAAGATGCGGATAGATGTATTTTCGCGATAAACATGCGAGCAATGCTACAGATGTAGCATATCATATTTACAAAACTACAGGATTTGATCGTCAATTGAAGATATATTTAATCTGCTGTATTCTGCATGTTCGCAAAAACTGCTATTTTTTTGGTTGTTGCAGGAAACAATTTATTTTCATTATGATTTATAGGAGTGGGATGGGGACATTGAGTGGGTCTCATGATAATGATGAATTATTTTAAAAAATGATTTACATTTGAATTTCAATGTTAATTAATCAATTATCTTTTTTTTTTTTAGAATCCGGGATGAGAGAATGGACAGTTCTATTAAAGGAAGTCACATGACTTCCCCTCATTATGATTCAGACAGACTCCGAAGTTTGGACTATGACAGTAAGATTCTCTTGAATAAAAATTTGCCTACTATAACTTTGTGAGAAAAATCTCATGAAAATGTGCACTGCATTTTTTTTTTCAAAGGAAATGTTCTGCATTTTATATTAAAGGAATTTCATTCAATTGTATCACCCAAATCAATTTCAGACCAAATCAAAGGAACATTTATGTGAAAAGAAACATTTACCATGGCTTTCATCATATCAGAAAAAATAATTCAATTCTTATTATTATCAGAAATCATTTGAAATGCGCCTATAATGTGGATTTCTGGGATATTATCCCCCAGACTGTGCGAGGCTCATAACAAAGTCTCCACCAAGTGGAAACCCTAATTACACGATATGAAATGATATTTTCTACGAATTATCACAAGTACAATTTGTATAGAAATGAACATATTCAGTAGACGGGTGATAAGGCAGGGGCTTGCAGATTGCGGAAGCCCTTGCTCACTACTGTGTTCGTGATTCTGAAGTCGTCAGCGAGATGCCACTACTCAAGATTCACAACAAATATCAATTCAAAATAAATTGGATTCGAATCTTAAAACACATATTTGCTATTCAAATGTATTGCTGTATGATCAAGAACGGGGAAGGGTTTTTTGTAGATCCTGATTAGTACACTTAAACTTGATGATGTCTAACGAGCTACTAAATTACTTGATTGAATCCACCGATTAGAAGTATTTATTTTATTGCCCAACTTTAAATTTCCCTAACACTTGTAAAATTAGTTTAATTTCGCTTTTCTGTTTGTATTCGGGGTGATAGTAGGGGGTCAATTACATGTTAATGGAAAACTGTTTCACGTAATTAATATTTCTTCTTCGTTGGAGTCTTAAAGCACTCGTAGTCTACATCAAATATTACCCACCTTTTTTTCTCATAAATATAAAGTCATTCACATAGATACAAAGTATGGTTTCATTGTAAGGAAAGCTGCCCGGTTTTTGTGCTATCTTTTTTTCATAA